>NC_142952.1:9965358-10140358 GCF_046866305.1 Octopus bimaculoides
CAGATGGAAAGCAAGGTATTCAAGAATCTTCAGGTTTTTCAATCTCCATGCTAACTGAACTTAACAAACCCTAGTATTGCCTAATTGTAGTTACAGATTCCACATCTTACCCTGGTACCACATTAAGTTAATTACACTAATGAAAACTGAACTCACATTAAACACATATCTAATTTATGTCAGTATTTTCAACTTTACAAAAGGCTAATGATGTGTCAGACAACCATTTACTTACATTCCTTACATCATTTAATTGTACAACACTACATTTCACCTTGCTAGCATGGCTTAGAGGGAGGCGCAATGGCCCAGTGGTTAGGGCAGCAGACTCGCGGTCATAGGATCGCGGTTTCGATTCCCAGACCGGGCGTTGTGAGTGTTTATTGAGCGAGAACACCTAAAGCTCCACGAGGCTCCGGCAGGGGGTGGTGGCGAACCCTGCTGTACTCTTTCACCACAACTTTCTCTCACTCTTACTTCCTGTTTCTGTTGTGCCTGTAACTCAAAGGGGCCAGCCATGTTACACCGTGTCACGCTGAATATCCTCAAGGACTACGTTAAGGGTACATGTGTCTGTGGAGTGCTCAGCCACTTGCACGTTAATTTCACGAGCAGGCTGTTCCGTTGATCGGATCAACTGGAACCCTCGACGTCGTAAGCGACGGAGTGCCAACAACAACAACAGCATGGCTTGGATGGGAATTGATTAGTCATGTATCTCCTCCACAACAGGATGCCTGTTTCTGTTTTTCTATCACACTTTAACCTCTCATCAATAGGCATAAATCCACCTCCCTCAATATTACTCCCCAACTCAGTTGAGGGGTTTTGTCTGGTGAATTACTTAGCAACCCCACTAGTGTTGGTGCCATATAAAAAGCACCCAGTACACTCTGTAGTGAAGGCACATGGCTCAGTGGTTAGAGTGTCAAGCTTACAATCCTGAGGTTGTAAGTATGATTCCCAGTCAAGGGTGTGTATTGTGTTCTTGAGCAAGACACTTTATTTCACATTGCACCAGTTCACTCAGCTGTAAAAATGAGTTGTGTCATCACTGGTGTCAAGCTGTATCGGCCCCTTTGCCTTTCTCTTGGATAACATCGGTGGCGTGGCGAGGAGAGGCTGGTATGCATGAGTGACTGGCAATCTTCCATAAACAACCTTACCTATACTTGTGACTCAGAGGGGAACTTTCTAGATGCAATCCCGTGGTCATTCAGGACCAAAGGAGGTCTTTTCTTTTTACACTCTATAAAGTGGTTGGTGTTAGGAAGGGCACCCAGTAGCAGAAACCATGCAAAAACAGACATAAAAACAATAGTTATTAACCCATAAGCATTCAGATTATTCTGTTAATATAATGCTTATTTATTCACATTGTTTTGAATTAATTATGCATTATCTCGTAGCTTTGAGATTTCAATGAAGTGATTGTTTACTTTTTGTATGAGATTGTATGACAGCTATTAAAAACTGGATTTGACCAGTTTGAACATAAAACAAGTAGAATATTTTGGCTGGATATGGCTAGGTTAAATGCTAAAGGGTTAAAACAATGACAACGATGATGAAGATGCTTTGTTAATGAGTGTGCCCCTACACAGCTGCACAGTCTGCTAGAATGGTTTTATAGAGTTAGTCACAATTATTCACATAGTACAGAATGAATTAAGAAATTGTTGACTAACCTCAGCAAAGAATAAACTCCAAGAAGAATTAAGGATCTTGCGAGTGATGAAAGCAAGTATCATACAACTGACCAAACGAGCTAAGTCGAAATGGAGTAAAGATAGTGTGGCCTTAGAGGCGTTTCCGGAGGGGAAACGGTTGCCACCATATGCCGACGATGCTGCTGATGTGGTATTGGAAGATACTGGAGAAGACATCTCTCTCTGGGAGCCGGTTGCAGAACCACCAGATGTGATTCCAGGAAATTTACTCTCGGCAAATGCATCGTTTGTCTTTACCGTTTTGTGAGTGTAGGTTTTCTCTGTTTTTGGTAAGCTTGCTTCTGGAGTGAGCTCTTTCGAAACTGACCGGGAACTGGCTCCTTCAGTACGGTGCCTCAGTCCGATACTAATATCTTCATCAGAGTGACATTCTGAAGGGTCAACATTAGAGTCATCTTCTGTTTGTAGAGTGCCTTGACTCAGCTCACCGGTGTCTGAGTTGCTGTCAAAATCTGTTAAAAATTAATTTTAGGTTATTACAAGGTTAAATAGATCACTACTCTTTCAAATTTTGGCATAAAGTCAGTATTTTTAGGAGGTGGGGGATAATAGATTACATCGATTCCAGTGTTTAACTGGTACTTACTTTATCAACCCCTAAATAGATGAAAGGCAAAGTTGATCTCGGCTGCATTTGAGCTCAGAAAATAAAGAGTCAGAGGAAATACTACTATGCATTTTGTCCAGCACAATGACAATACTACTACTACTACTAATAATAATACCAGGCACCGGCTCTCATGGATTCTGATCTTAACTGATTGGAAGTGTTATCATGTACATACTTTGTCGTAGTATAAAAGATGAGACCACAGATTTGCTTGTCAGTTGTTTGATCTTAACCAGTTGAGCATGTCCCTTGGTGGCTGACGATATGTGCATCTCTGATCACGAGCAGAAGTAGTGGGGGAGCATCATAGCCATGTATTGGGAGGAATTCTTTGGAGTTTGAATAATTCACCTCTGGAAACATGGGTGTTTCGTGCAACATCCTTATTCAGGGACCTTTTGAGCAGGCTGGGCTACTCGACCAGAAGAAAATTCTAACTGGGTCCCACCTGCAAGGTCATGCACTGTTTATCTTGATATGAGATCACCATGTCAGGTACATATGGTTGTGATGCATGTGCTTGGTGCAGCCTTATTAGACGGATAGTCATGAAGGGTATATTGGACTTCATGTATTTGTGCCTCAATATCACTTTGATGGTATGTGCTGCTCTCTCAATCAATAATATTAATGGTAATCTTTCCTTTATTAGCTGCACAGCTTTAAGAAATACAATACATACATACATATATTGTATATACATATTTATACACACATCCATCTATACAAAATTGCTAAAATTCGGATTTTTGAAATTTCAGCTCCCGCCTTCCCCACAATTTCTTCATTTTTCACTTTTATCCGTAACCCTAACCCTACCCCTAACTAGAAAAATTTGGGGAAGTTTTTTTCAGAATCAATTTCTGTATTTTTCCACATATTTTGAAAAAAAAAAAAAAAATTCTGAAAAAAGTTAAAAATGAAGAATTGGCGAAGTGGGAGTAATTTCAAAATGCCGATTTTTGCCACTTTTTTTTTTTTGCGGATTCGTATTTTCCGTAGTCGAAAACGGGGGTTTGTGTAGAAAAAAAAAAAATGAAAAAAGGGGTGTTGGAGGGGGGGGGGGGTCTTGCCAAAATCGATCAGATTCAACAATTTTTTTTTTCATAAAAAGCTGCCCCTCTCCCCCCACACGCGTCATTTCGAAAGCCGTGGTGAGAAAAAAACCAAATGGGAATATCCCTGTCAAATCGTATAAAATCCAATTTAGGTAGGCGTCCTGATGTGAAACTGCGCCGATATTTCAAGCCAATGACAAATAAGATATTTATATTGACCTCAATAAGTTGCTCAAAAGCACATCACGACTCCAAATAAATAAACACAGGATGGAAAAACTGAAAGCAATCTCCAAACTCCAGACACGTGTCATCCATCTGAGATATATCTGGAACATACAACTTAACATGAATACATATCGAAGTACACAGCTGGATTCTCCCATCAACTGACCGTCATATTATTTTGGCTCTACTTTTTACCACCATCCCCTGCGGCAACATCGAAGTTTTAGTGAAGTACAACAAATGCCAGAACGTAAGAGAGAGAAAGAGTAGCTTTGTATATTGGTTTCAAATTTTGGCACAAGGCCAGCAATTTCAAGGTGGGGTGTAGGTCGATTACATCTACTCAAGTGCTCAACTGGTACTTTATATATATATATATATATATATATATATATATATATATATATATATATATATATATAATACACTTCTGCGACGAGCTTCTGCACAGTTTCCGTCTACCAAATCCACTTACAAATAGTGGCTGACTCAGTGTTATTGTAGAAGACACTCGCCCATGGAGCCGCGTAACTGGATTGAACCTGAAACCAAGTGACTACGAGGTGAACTTCTGAAACACGCAGCCATGCCCGTGGGTGTATAAATGTATACACACACACACACATATATATATAAATATTTTTTTTAAGAGGTCGTGGGCCAACAGGTTTTGGCGGAGGTAAAGAATACGCCCAGCATCCGTTTTCGGTCTAACCCTAAACCACTGGATGTGCGTATTCCTTACCTTCGCTGAAGGTTTTTGGGATCTGACGTTACGCCATAAAGCTAAACCCATTATGGACGGGAAATTTAAGGCAATCTCATAAATCGGCCTTCCCCATTATATATATATATATATATATATATATATATATATATATATATATATACACAAACATTACATATACGTATGTTTGAGTGTGCGTATGCATGTATACACACACACGCGTACATACATTAATACTTGGTTTTAAAGAGTGTAGAAAGAGAACAGAATAAATAAATATCGTGCATATAATTTTTTCTTTTATTAGCTGAGATTGTTATATGTATGACTCAAAGGCCTTGTGCCAAGGTTCTTCACAAACTTGAAACCAAAGTTTGACATTTCTTATTTTATACAGATTCCCAAAACTTTATTCCTACAGTCAATTACAAGTACTTTAGCTCGACACTCTGGGACCTTGAGTCACAACTATATCAATTTCAGCTAACAAAAGATTATATATATATATATATATATAAATGTGTGTGTGATGCACACACATTAGGTGTCTGTTTACATCACTAATTTAAGAGAAATATAAAAACCAAATGACAGTAGCTACAGGCGCAATTCTCACGTATTACATGGACATATTGAACCTACTATCGTTTTGTAGAATCTTCTTGAATCGTTCTTCAGAAAAGCGAAGTAATCTTTGTCTTCTTTCTCGACGAGCATCTTCCACTGAACCGGCCATAGTTTCAATCTTTCTACAGGGCTTAGTTGCGTATTTCATCATGGCATAAACATTTAATTCAATTAATGATAATATTTCATTCAATAAATTTTTATTTCGATACTGAAACACTGGAAGGATTTAAGATAATAATAAAAAAATTCAAGAGAATATATAAGTCAAATTGGAATAATGGCACGATAGTCTTATGAATGGGAAAAGTCGTAATGTTTTATGCAATTCTTTGATGTTGCAACTTAATAAGAATAGATTTTAATAATCTTATGTTCGTTTGAATTTTTAAAATACTTATCTTAAATTATATTTTAATATATATATATATGTTAGTTCTTGATTTGATTTTAACTTTTTTTATTACCTTGAGATGAAAGAAAGGTAGACGATGCAGAAAGAGAGAGAGAGAGAGAGAGACAGAGAAAGGTGTTCAGTTGAAAGCTACGAAACGTCGGAATGCTACTGATATATCATCATTTGATGGCCGATGGCGTCCTGTGTTGAAACCGATGACACCAAGTACTTCGCTCCTCGAGATGAAAGCTGCTACTTTTCTCTCCACTGGTCGGATAGTAGAGAAACTTATAGGTAATAGAACAGCCACCGTTCTGATCTATCTTTACGAGCTTTAACTTTCATGACTGAAATACATTTCCAAAAAACGCTTGGTTTCTATGGGTTGAAGAACAGAAAGTTGACAAGTTGTAGAATGGCAAGAATGATCTACAACTGCCGCCTCCCCCTTTATATTCTACAATCAACACTAATAACAAAGAACTAACTAATCAACCAGTTTCGCTCCCTTTTTTTTTTTTTTTCAAGAAAAAAACAAACAAACAAACACAGAGAACCATTCGATTGTGAATGTATGTGTGTTTGTGTTTTTGGGTGTTTGTTTGTATATGTCGTTTTTTTTTCTTCTCTGTTTGCCAGACAATCAATGGTCTGTCTACACATTCCTTTTGTAACTTTACTTTTTTCCTCGTCTCTCTCCTCCCTCTCAGCTGAGGACAAAAAAAAAAAAACAAAGTGTCAGCAGACTTCCCTTTTTCACTGAGTATAGTTTCAAGAGTCTACTGAAGTGCTTTTGATTGACACTTCTTCTGCTTCGTTTTCATGTAACCGTCTTCATCACAACAAAACTATAAGACAACAAATGTACGACACAGGACTAAAAACAACAGCAGTAGCAGCAGCAACCGATGTACTACACGTAAGACTAACCAACAAACAATAGAAGGAAATACAGCAATACTTGAACGAGTTTTTCGTCATCCTGGCCATTCCTATATTTACGCCTCTGTCTCTTTAATGTTGATTTGTCTTTAAGATCACAGCGGGGCCGCACCACCTCAACATGACAGTTTCAACAGGAAGTGGGGCCTCCACATTATCTCTACCATCTACGAATTTTGGGATTACATGGAAAACTTTTGTTGCAGGAGGTAAGATATGTTTTTCTTTCTTTGATAGGGTAATCGACTAAATTAAACAAGTAAATTAAACTCATAAACTTATCGTTTTCGCACAACATACATTGAATAATGTATCCTTAGATACCCTCAAAATAATAGGACGATCACAACAGGAATGCTTCTTGTCATAGAACAACACAAACATACGATTCGAGTCACCGATAGAGCCTCTACGCGGTCGCTCGCATTACTAGAAATAGAAGTCAAATCTCTCTCATATTACCGTAGCAGCTTCAACAGGAGAAGACACGGTAGACCCCGTAATTATATATAAATATATATATATATATGTACAACAAAAAATCCGACCATTTTATGTTGTCCCTTCGTCTAAGAGGGAAACAGATTTTGGTTCCAATAGAATGACACATTTCTCCTCCCCCCCCCACCTCTACCCACGCCAAACGAACTTAGAATAACTTATATTCTTCACTCTAAATTCTGCTGACGCAGCTACCGTCGGTTTCTGCAAAAAGAGTCTTTTTATATCGATAGGATCGTTGACCCCTGTAACGTCTAGTGGTATTTTGGGGCTACTTCGCCAGCTTGAACCCGTTCTATTCCACCACCACTACTACGATGGCGGTGATGCTAGCGGTGTATGTGTATAGAAAAACAAACTCGCATCAGGCGACGAGCGTGCCTATACAGCTGTTGTTCGATCTGCTGGAAACAACAGCCAGATACTCTCTCGTATCGCACTCTAAGTCTCTAAAGAGAGCACATTACTTAAGGTAATCTTTGATACACTTTCGTCTTTGATCGTTGACCACTCTGTAGGGTTTTTCGGTTTGTTTTTGCTTTCTTTCTCTGACTACAAGGAGTAAGTTCAGTAAATTAAGACTGTTTTGCATACAGCAGTCTGTCAGTATGTCAGTTCGTAACTTATAAATGGTTGATCTTAAGTCGGCGACCATGGGCTGAACAACAACAACAACAGCTCGTGTGTGTATGCTGGCGATCTTTCCTCACATTATATCGAAGGATAGCCGTGTATGCTACTTTGAATGAGTAATATTGTATGACTAACTGATTTCCAATATAGACACAAACGCCTTATATTTGGTCTCGGGTAGAGATGGTGGTGCTGGATAGCAGTGATTATATTCAGTCAAAGATTCCCCCCCACCAAAAAAAAAAAACCTCGAGTTCATGAGTTCGAGAAGTAATTAAATACTGTAAGAAACTTTTACGCTATTGCATTTCGACATTCCTTTGATTTGGGTGCCGAACCATCAGCTGTAAAAAACTGGAAAATTTGAGACCCTAATCAAAAGAACGCCTGCATTTCTTTCAACTTTTTATGATCCGAGTTCAAATTCCACCGAGGTCGACTTCACCTTTCATCCTTGTGTATTGGGTCGATGTAATTGACTATCCCCCGTCCTCCAAATTTCAGACCTTGTGCCAGTAGTAGAAAGCACTGGGGGTCGATAAATTAAGGGAAATACTTGCCAAATTAAGTTCCGGTCAAGTACTGGGGTCAATGTGATCGACCCCCCCCCCCCCGCCCCACCGAAATTTCAGGCCTTGTGCCTATAATAGAAAGGATTATTATTATTGTTATTGCAGACGGAATTGTCAACACGACGGGCAAAATGCTTAGCGGTATTTCGTCCGTCTTTACGTTCTGAGTTCAAATCCCACTGAGGTCGACTTTGTCTTTCATCCTTTCGGGGTCGATAATATAAGTTGCACACTGGTATCGATGTAATCGACAAGTCCCCTCGGTTAAAATTTCAGGCATTATTCCTTCAATCGAAATTATTACTTATTATCAAGGCTGCACGTTGGCAGACCTCTTGGCGCGTCAGACAATTTATTTTTATTTTGCTTTTATGTTCTTTGTTCAAATTCCACAGACGTCCACTTTACCTTTTATCTTGCAGGGACCGATAAAACTACTTGAGCAGTGGGGTCGGTGTAATTGACTAGTCCCCTGTAGATTAGAAAAAAATATATAATTATCACTGTATATAATAGTATCTTTATCGCATATAAGCAATAACTGTCATTGTTAACTGTCGTAATTGCAAACAATTTTGGCGGGTCCCTGCAAAAGATGTGGCGCTTTAAGAATGTATCAAAATGTTGCCAATGGTCTTGTCTTGTCTCAGTTTTATTCGTAACTTCGTTCATGTATGATGCATCTCTTCTGTTTATAGTGTTTTGTAATCAATTTCGAGGCACTCCTGAAACTATATATATGAGTCATAGTCTTGCTGAAAATTTAGACTCACCATGACTCTTTGTTGTATTGTACAAACCCCATGTCAACCCCTTTGGAGAAAACCTATGAACATTTCCATTCCCACTGCGGCAATAGTTGGGGTTTTTGTTTTGTCGGGGAGACTACATTGTCCAATGGGTCCATATTCAATCAAGACGGTAGTGTAATTGAACCATTCTTTGATCAGAAGTATTCCAGTCATGACCATCCTGTTTTTCATTCTTTTTTAGTCATTGTGTACATTATCCAATATGGTCCGTTCTTGTTTTAAGACACCGGATGTAATTTCAGGGGAGATTTGATTGCTGGTCAAGTGGAGGCTCCCTTTTCGGTTCGATAGGAATTTTGCGAGGAGGCGGAGGATATACTCCAAATGTCAATAAATGGGGGATTAATACACGAAGGAGGAGAGAGTGTTTATATAAAAGATTACTAAATAGCGCGAAGTATTTTGCCTGACACCGTTCTTACTGAAACAATAGTAATAACATGTCGTCTGTATGGCAGAGGTAAAGAATACGTACAGCAAAAAACCCTAACCCTAATCATCGGGTGAACGTATTCTTTACCCTTTACTTTCGCAGTTTGTTTTGCTTGTTATATAATTTATTTAGGGACTTGCTATTTTCGTTGTTGCGGTTGTTTAGCCCCTAAATCAACCCCCATCGAGCTGAGACTCATAATCAAAGGCGACCTGGCCATGCGCTTTCCATATTTTTGTATATCGAAGATTACTTTCTTATTAAGAAGGAAAAAAAAAGAAACAAAAACATTAAACGTATTGGCTGTTCTTAGCAAGTCAAATAACCGTATAGATCCCACCACCACCACCACCAACTTCCATTATCATCTCATGGTCATTAGTAGTTAGTTCCAGATCATCTTGGATACCAATCTAAAGGAACAGGGAGAATTATTCTCTCCCTCCCCCTCACCTGCACAACACCATACAAGAATTGCAGTTCACTTGTGGTTACTACAGACAATTCCGATTATCTTTTTTTTCTGTTTTATTTTTACTTGTTTCTATCATTGGACTGCAGCCATGGTGGGGGCACCGTCTTTTCAAGGTTTAGTTGAATGAATGAACCCGAGTACTTTTTCTCTCAGTCTCTCTTTTGTTGAACTGTTAAGTTACGGGTACGAAACCAACACTTGAATGCCCTTCCGGTTGCCAACCCCCCATGTGTGTCTAAGTGAGCTATTGATCTCTGAGTCCTCGGAAAAACAAACAGCTCGCACATGCTTGCGTGAATAATCGGAAACAGTTGACACTTTATGAACGAACCATTTTCTTGATGACACTAGCAGTGGTGGAGGACGAACACACACATAACGATGTGAAACTGAATCCGGAACCATGTGGTTGAGAAACAAATTTCTTGCCACCCTGCCATGCCTGCGCCATAAATAAAATGACTTCTTTTTTTCATCATCATCTTCTCATTTTAATGTCTACTTTTCCATGTTTCTATGGCTCAACGGGAATACATTGGGGCAGAGTTTCTTACGATTGAATGCTTTTCCGGTTGCCACCACCACCCCATCTGTTTCCAAGTGATATATTAATCTACCTATCCTCTGAACAACAACCGGAAACAAATGACACTGTATGAACGAGCCATTTTCTTTGCAAACATCATGACATGTCAACATGCCTTAACGTGCTTTCGTGGTGGACTGCAAATAAACGACACCGTTAGCAAATCTATTGCTTGGAATTTGCAAACGATTACATTTTACGCAATGGAGATGCACTTAACCAAGCACACATTCTTTTGTATCCGGCGGATTTCGTTCAGTTTCCGTCCGTCTACCAAATTCAGAGAAATCAAGTTTATTACAAATGAAAAGTAAACATTGCCTTTTGCTGTTCATTTTACTCTGTGCTTGCCTATCACAGCAGAGTCACCTAACAGAAGTACTTGGTGACTTTATATAATAAAACGAGGTGATCTTATGAAGGACTTCTGATGCGACAGAACGTTTATGCTGTCATCAAAAAGAATGTTTATGTAATTTTATTAGAGCATAATCCCATTAAGCCTCGGGATGTGGTGGTAGATATTTAGCTGTGGCAGTTGTTATTACAAACCAAACTCGTGATGATCTTAATTTCATTTTTTTCTTTACCTGTATAATAAAATATAACCACCTCTTATTTCATCCATTTGGTCTACCATAAGGGATACAAATTTCACCAAGAACACAATATCAAATGTATGTTTAAAATCTGCAAGACAAGAGCCATCGTCCTTTCAAAATAAGAAGTGCAGTCCCGCAGTATATACAAACTGCAGTATATCTTTTACCTTAGATTAATTAATCCCAGTACTTATTTATTTTTGTAAGCCTAAGACATATTCTAACGGTCTCCCCCCCCCCCCCGAACAGCTAAGTTATAGTGACATAAACAAACTAGCGCCAATTGTCAAGTGGGTTGGACGGTTTGACAGGAGCTGTCCAGGATCCAGTTGTCTGTTTTGGCATGCTTTCTATGACTGGATTGCCTGGTGCTTTTTACGTGTCACTAGCATGGGTGCTTTTACGTGGCACTGGCACACAAATGCAATTTTATGTGACACCTGCACGAGTGCAATTTTACGTGGCACTAGCACCCACAAGACAAAAATTTCTTGGCTGTGAGAGGGAATTGGGCATGACCATAAAGGACATGCCTATATGTATGGATGGCTGCAATTTTACTTAGTTGGACATGTTTTCTCAACTACACACACATATTACAATGGGCTTCTTTCAGTTTCCACCTACCACATCCACTCACAAGGCTTTGGTCAGCCCAGGACTATAGTAGAAGACATCTTGCCCAAGGTTGCATGCAGTGGACTGAACCCAGAACCATGTGGTTGAGAAACAAACTTTTTACCACACAACCACATCTGCACCTATATACATATACATACTAGGGTGGCCCTTAGCAATAGGTAATTTTCCAAAAGTTAAAATCTTGCTGCTCCCACCCCCTAATCCTTTTCCAATCAACAAAAAAAGAACAGGGTATGCAAAATTTCAGCTCAGTAGGACAACTGCTTGGTGACCATCAAATGCCTTGAAGTTAGAACATACTATATATACACAACAATTAATTCTGTTCAAAAGCAGTATACTGTTCCCTGTCTTGACTATGCTCTTTTTTCTTCTTAGAGAAATTTGTGTGGATACATCCAGGCAATCCCAGCAAATGTTTAAAAACGTTCTGAATCAAATTTACCAATAGTTAATTTGAAAAATTCATGAAATAATGTGAAAAACTTAAGAAATATTAGATTATCTTAATAAAACACACAACTTCTATGAGAGAAACACATTTTCAGTTACAGCAATAATTTCCATAGAATCAAAAGCATAATGTGAACACTGAATATTGAACATTATTTTTGATTAAGAGAGGGTTTAGTGGCAGTTGGATATGTTTTATGGATTTCAATAACGATCTGTAAAACAAATTGTTTCCCCAGTTTCATCTTTTGTAAGAATATTATTGTAATCCTGAACGAATTTGACACCTCTTTCTGAGACATCATTCACAATAATTATCTTCTCAAGTTTTTCAAGTCCACTTTTCTAACCAGGATCATCTTTCCATGTTGAAGGGTCTTTGTTAAGAAAATCGGTGCTGATAGAAAATCTTGTGAAGAAAGTTTTTTGTACCAGGAGTTACAAAACTCAAATGTTTGTAAAGGAAGAGAAGTTATTTTGCTGCAGAATGTACCTCTTCCGTTGACTCTTTTTTTTCTTCCTCTTCACCTTTGCTTCCAGCATAACTTGAGCAATATTTTCCTTAACCTCTGTTGGAACATTGTCTTCAAATACGGATAGAGCCACAGTTTTTAACCAAGGTTAAAAAGAACACCCTGCTACCCATAAAGGGAGACATTGTATGCCAGGCCTCAACCTGCTACATGAAACACATACTCTGAATATGATCCTCTCTGTGTAATATAAGCTTATCAACTGTTTAATACTCTCATCAAATGTTATGGCTGTACACATCTCTACTTTGTACTTATAAGCTTGACTTGATATCCATCCATCTGTCTATCTATCGATTGATCAATCGATGGAACATGACCTTGGGATTTCTGGAGATAACTCGATGTCTCACACACACATCTAGGCCCTCTCCCACTTCCCCCTCTCTCTTTCATATATATATATAAAGAGGGAGAGAAAAAGAGAAAATATGAAAGAACACAGATTTGCTTTACAGGATTTAAGAGTATATTAAAGCCATGATAATAAAGATATACGATTTTGTACAAAATAAGGTTTTGTTCTTTCAACATAATTGAAGTAAGGACTGGTTTCGCATTGCTCATTAAAAATATTTTCTATCTTATATATATGTATGTATGTGTGTATATATACATGTATGTGTATATATATATATATATATATATATATATATATATATATATATGGAAAGAGAAAACAGGAGGAAATAGACATGCTCTTCCTGAGCTTTGAGTTTACTAGTAAATAGGTGAATATTTATAGACAAATAGAGTTAATATATGATGCTAAAGTAAATAGCAACTGTTATCTGGACAGTGTTACAGGGTTCTGAATGTCAATAAGTAAATGATAAGAGAGTGAAAGAGAGAGGAGAATGGCATAGTTTTTTTAAGTTTCTTTTTTTGAGGGAGAGAAGAGAGAAAAAAATAACACTTGATGGCTGTACACATCCCTTTGTTGTCACATGCCCACCCACACCAAGTAGGCAATAAAGATTTTCTGGTGGAGGAAAATAAAGATTATAATGCTTTCGCGGACTATAACAATTAATAGGTTAATAATTATATTTGTTGTTAATAAAGGGAATATGATATAATGTGTAAACGAATATAAAATAAAAACAAATAATAAGATCTTATCATTGGTGTGAGACCATGTCATGGGGGTGGTGGTGGTGTCTGTGAATATCAGCGAGTGAATAATAGGGAAGAAGTGAAAGAGTGATTGAAAGAGGAGAATGGGATATGACCTTGGATTTTCTGGAGAGAACTCAATGTTTCACACACACACACATACACATCTAGGCTCTCTCTCTCTCTCTTTCCCTCTTCCCCATCTCTCTTTTTTCACACCATGCATATGTGAATGGTCCACCATAACATGTGGGTATTCTGGTACAGGATTGATTGATTCTAGGTGCATCACTAATGGATTATTGATTTCTATAAATATTTGGGAGGCCTATTGATTTCTTTTTTTTTATTTCTTCTTTTCATTATTTCTGGATTTCCCTTTTGGAAGTGGTCTCTTAGTGCTTTATATTGCAGTGATTGGCATTGATGTCTAGTGTTCCTGTTGCTGTTGTTGTTGTTTGACATCCAGATCAAACAGATCTGTGATCGATGGGTAATCAGTTAAACAATTGATGAAATGGCATCCTCCTTAAAATCAGTCTTAATTCTTTTGTTTTTCATGCATAGTGTATTGTTTTTTGTTTTTTTCTTGTGTCCTTCAACTCCTAAGGCTAGTTACCCAGTTTCCTTGGCATATAAGCGACCAAGATCACAACAGACCCCTGAATGGCATGCTGCTGTGTTTCAGGGTTCAAGGTTTACTTGTCTGATGAGGGTACACAGGCACATGCATCACAACCACATGTATGTAACATGGTGGTCAGGATAAACAGTACTTGACCTTGCAGATGGAGCCCAGTTAGAATTTTGTTTGGGATGAGTAGCCCATCTCACTCAAAAGGTTCTGAATAAGGGTTGTTTAAGGATGAAGAATGAAATACCATTTCCGGAGATGAATTATTCAAACCCCAAAGAATTCCTCTCAACACATGGTTATGATACTCCCCTACTACTCCTGTTCATGATCAGAGATGCACATATCATCAGCCACTTAAGTATGTGGCCAACTGGTTAAAGTCAAGCATCTGACAAGCAAATCTGTAATATTGAGCAGAATATTTGCTGTAGCCCATCTTTTATACCAAGACAAAACATGTACAGTAACGCTTCCAATCAATTAAGATGAGAAGCCATGAGAGCCACTGCCTGGTGCCATTATTATACTTAAGGCATTCCACCAAGGTCAACTTTACCTTTCATCCTTTAGGGTTGATAAAATAAGTACCAGTTGAGCACTGGGGTTGATCAAATTGGCTTAACCCCTCCTCTGAAATATCTGGCCTTATGCCAAAATTTGAAACCTTTATTATACTTAAGGCAGTGAGCTGGCAGAATCATTAGCATGCTGGACAAACTGCTTAGCAGCATCTTTATATTTCGAGTTCAAATTCTGCCAAAGTTGACTGCACCTTTCATCCATTCATGGGTCAGTAAAATATATACCAGTTAAATATTGGGGTCGATGTATTCAACCAGCCTCTTCTCCAAATATTTCAGGCCTTGTGTCTATAGTAGAAAGAATTATTATTATTATATTTTTTATATATAATGTCTGTTCCTTCTTTATCAGGTATTGCTGGATGCTGTGCAAAAACTACAGTTGCTCCACTGGACAGAGTGAAAATCTTGCTTCAAGCCCACAACCGACATTATCGACACCTAGGTAAGAATATTTCTTGGTTTCAGGCAATTTTTTTAAAACTTGGACAACTGTCTTAATAGGTAGTGTCTTCTACAGAAATAGGGAATGGTTTTGAAATGTTTGCCCCTGCAGTGTAGACATAAGAAAACTCAGAACTCCCATCCTCACATCCCAGCAAACAACATTGCCCTACATGAATAGGCCAAGATATCACAAAACTTGTCTTTAAAATGACTTAACGGATCCTATCAGGTGGTGCTATTAAGTCAGACATGGCCTGGGCGAGTCTTGAGCCAGTCTTTGGCCAAAACATATCTGAAAAGAGATAAATTGTGATAAACAGGTGGCTCCTCAACATTCAAATAGAAGTGAGGAGGGGATGATCACTGTAACATGCGAGTGGAGAGAAGTATATTAATATTGGTTTTAAATTTTTTGACACAAGGCCATCAATTTGGAGGAGAGGAGTTGATTACAGCAACACCAGCTGGTATTTATTTTATCAATCCCAAAAGGATGAAAGGCAAAGTTGGTAGAAATGCCGCTATACATTTTTTCAGGGATGGTAAAGACTCTGTCAGCTCGCTGCCTGGAGAACAATATTAATATGTTTATTATTTTTTTTTCTTCTAGGTGTTTTTTCTTCCTTACAACATGTCATTCATAAAGAAGGTTTTCTGGGGCTCTACAAAGGAAATGGTGTTCAGATGCTACGGATTTTCCCATATTCTGCTATTCAGTTTGGTGCTTATGAAGAATTTAAAAAGGTAAATAAATTACACATTTATTTTTTTTCTCTCCCCTACTGTTTTCACTTTTACTCCTTTCTCTCTCACTCTCTCATATATTTTGAGGTATTTTGACCATAAAATTGTCAAAATTGTTTAATGTCCATATTCTTCATTGTTTCTTTATTTTATTTGTCCTCTTCAAATGATCAAGTATTCCAAACATTGTCAACCTCCTCTCCTTAATTCCTGTATTTCTTTTCTTGTTTTCCAAGAATATCTGAGTAAAGAACAGTCAGTTTTATAGCTTCTTGCTGTTGTATATAATATACAAGAATTCTTTGATACACAAAATATTTGAAAAGATTAAACTTTATATTTACATATATCTCTAATGATTGGTAAAATAAGCAACAGTGATGTGGTGAAGTTCATTCAAGTGATTGTGTCCCCTTTCTGACAAATGCGACTTTGTACTAAACATTAAAATCAATGCTGTTCTTCTATCTTTTGTCATTTGTCTTTTGCTTGTTTCAATCATTGAACTGCAGCCAAGCTGGAGTGCAACCTCGAAGGGTTTACTCAAACTAATCACCCCCGGTACTTATTTTATTTAAGTCTGGTACTTATGCTGTTGGTCTCTTTTGCCAAACTGATAAGTTACTGGGATGTAAACAAACCAACACAGACTGTCAAACGGTGGAGTACACAAACCTACAAAACTCACACATATCTATTTATCTATCTATCTATCTATCTATCTATCTATCTATCTATCTATCTATCTGTTTATCTATACACACACACATATATATATACATTCACACACACACACACACACACATAATGGTCTTCCTCACAGTATCCATCTGCAAAATTCACTCACTCACAAGGCATTCATTGGTCCTGGGCTGTAGTAGAAGATGCCTGCCCAAGGTACCATGCAATGGGACTGAACCCGAAACCACATGGTTGCAAAACAAGCCCCTTAACCACACAGTCATGTCTGAGATGATCCTGTTCTGTCAACCAGGCTGGGTTATTTGTTAGGCTGGCTATAGTAGCTTAAGGATGTGATTATCTTGATTCAGAACTGAACGAATGAATCCCAGTGAATCAGACTTCATCCTATTAAGAATGACCCCAGAACCCTACCCCTTGGGGATTTTTACAAAACAGAAAGTAGAAACAGCAACAATTTGAACTCGATCCCCTTGCCCCCAACAACATTAAATGGAACTTATTGTGAGAGTATATAGACAGAGGGGAACTCGCAACCATCAAACAAAACTAGTCAGTGTGTATCTAGATTTATGTTAATAACAACAGCAGTAACAAATAAAAAATTAATGAAGTATTTCTGTATTTGAGGACCAGCAGCGGTGGTCGTGGTAGAAGTAGTAGTAATAGTTGCAGTGATGATGATGGTGGTGGTAGTAGTAGTAGTAGTAGTGGAAGTAGCAGTAATAGTTGTAATGATAAGTGATAGTGGTGGTGGTGACCATGGTGATTGAAGTAGTGGTGGTGGTGGTGATGTAGGAGTAATAGTGGTAGTAGCAGCAGCAATAGTATTCTCATATACTTATCCTCAATTCCTACACACTTAATAAATAGACAGCAGTGATGCAGATCCTTTGTGTGGTTGCGTGACCCAGTAGAAATATTAGCCAAGTCTTTTTCAAATGATTATCATTTGTCAAACAGGAAGTGTACATTAAATAACATAGTCCTAGATACAATGTGCCTGGAAAAAAAAAAACTTGGTCACAGCTGGTTTGCTGAATTACATCTGACCCAGGGCTAAACAGGAACACTAACTATACTGTTGGGAGTAGCCTCTATGCAGTTGCTTGACCTGCTAGAAATAGCAACCAACTTTCCTCAAATAACAGCCTGCTGTCTTAAAAAAATGACACCTTGTATAATGTAGTCCAGAATACAGAATGCCTGATAATAGATGAGGTGGTTATGGCCAGAACACTTTTGTTCAATTATACATTGATTAATGTAGTCCATGGTAAATTATGCCAGTAAAACAATAAATAAATAAATAAATGGCAGAATTGTGGTAGATTGAATGTCTTTGATTACAGCTCAGTTAGAGCAGTGTCTAAACAATTCCATCATGAGGTGCAATAGCCCAGTGGTTAGGGCAGCGGACTCGCAGTCATAGGATCGCGGTTTTGATTCCCAGACCGGGCGTTGTGAGTGTTTATTGAGCGAAAACACCTAAAGCTCCACGAGGTTCCGGCTGGGGATGGTGGCGAACCCTGCTGTACTCTTCCACCACAACTTTCTCTCACTCTTACTTCCTGTTGCTGTTGTGCCTGTAATTCAAAGGGTCGGCCTTGTCACACTCTGTGTCACGCTGAATATCCGCGAGAACTACGTTAAGGGTACACGTGTCTGTGGAGTGCTCAGCCACTTGCACATTAATTTCACGAGCAGGCTGTTCCGTTGATCGGATCAACTGGAACCCTCGACGTCGTAAGCGACGGAGTGCCAACAACAAACAATTCCATCAAAGATAGCAATTTACTAAAACTTCTCTGAGCTTTCAAGGTTTGGTATTTTGTCCTGGTTTTGTACATAACCCTGGTTTTTTACTTAGCCTAGGTTTGTACTTTGACCTAATTTTGTATTAACCCTGGGTTTATGCTTAACCTTGGATTTGTATTTTGCCCTGGTTTGGCTCTTAGCTGTGTTGCTTTATACATAGTCCTAGTTTTATAATGTTGGTTGGACAAATCTTTCATTGGGTGTGACTTGGAGTGATATGTTGCATAGAATTAAGTGTTCAGAAAATACTTGTTCTGTGTTTCAAGTAGGTAATCCATTATAGTAAAACACTCAGCATCTATTTAGAACATGATACACCAACAACAACAGAGAGGGTTTTTCATGGTAACAGGATGAGGCCACTGGTAAATAAGTGTCAATGAAAGACCAAAAAACTTTCACGTTCTCACCCTCACATCCTGAAAACAAAAATAAAAACACACCAAGCAATAGATAATATGTCTCTTTCCCCTCCTCCAAGTCAATTTTGTTGCTCAATATCAACAGCATTAGAAACTTCTCAGACTGTCTTCTTAGTTTGTCCACCTCTAAATTGTTGCCCAATTTGTGTGTTTCTGAATTGTGATAAACTTTTCAACAGATTCTCAAGTCGGTTACAAATTGTCACACTCACATTGTCAAGCTGACGGCTGGATCCTTAGCAGGTAACTATACACTTTTCATCACACAAAACAAGCATGACCTTTTATTGAGTGATATTTTTTATCATCATCATTATTATTATTATTATTATTATTATTATTATTATTATTTCTCTTTTAGTTGGGGGTTTCCTCCATTTTCATTTCATTTTGCCTCATCTGTTGAAATATGTTTGGTCTCATTCTTCACAAAAGATTTTTGGGGATGATGAATTTAAAAAAAAATTTTTTATACATTTGTATTTGATTGGCTGCCCAAAATTGTTGTCTTTATGCCAAGACAAGAATTTATTATTATTATTATTACTATTGCTCTCAAAAAGTTCATCGCTTTTGTTATTATTGTTTCTAGGTCATTGTTATTATTTAAAGGTCAAAGAATAACATTCTATTGCTATAAAGGTCAGTGAATGTGGCCAAGACAGTAGTGCTGGCCTAAATAAAGTGTAAATAAAGTTTATATTTTTCTATTCTAGGGCTGATATGAGGTGAACTGATTGTTCATGCCATTCAGTAAAGATACTGGGGTCATTTTGATTGTCTTTCTCTCTTCTTTATAAAAGCTGGTATTGTAACTCAGTTTAACCAAATGAGCAGCTGCTCTGTAATAATTAACCTTATACTTCAATTCATTTGAGTGTACCCATTCATTACACAAACTAGAATACAGTAGGCCTGTCTAGTAGTTGGTACTGTAGAGCAGGTCTACCTCCTAGTTGGTACTGTAGAGCAAGTCTGCCTACTAGTTGGTACTGTAGAGCAGGTCTACCTACTATCTGGTATTTTAGAGCAGGTCTGCCTACTAGTTGGTACTACAGAGCAAGTTTATCTACAAGTTAGTACCACAGAGTAGGTCTTTCTACTAGCTAGCTCTTTCTACTATAGGGCAAGTTTGTGTAGTAGTTGGTATTATGGAGCAGGTCTGTCTACTAGTTGGTACAACAGAGCAAAGTCTGTGTACTACTTTATAGATTATGGTTGACCCCAAAAGCTCCACTTTAGATCAGTGACAATCACATATTGTTGTAGATAAGTATAATTATCCTGATAGCCTTAAAGGGTAAAGACCCTCTTTGATCATGAATGACCATGGGATTGCCCCTAGAAAGCTGTGGTTGTTCAGTTCTAGCAGAGAGAGAGAGGTTGATCATGTAGAGCAGTCACTGGCAAACTGCAGCTTGTGGGACTTTCTGAATGGTTCACCAATGAAAAGTTCTTTAGATAGCACAGCCTACTTGGTAATGAGCCATGTTTCATGCAGTTTGCTTCTTGGAAAAGGTTGTCAATTCCTGACATAGGGAGTACGTGTATTTAAGCTGGGACTGAAATTGTAAATCTTTTCAATGATACATGGTAGGGTTTTCTACCATTCTGGACTATCATTTTTGCACTAGCTTTAACAATAACTCAACACAATTCAGGAAGAGAAACAGTTAAGGAAATTAAACTGACTTGGCCACAGACATGCTGTCGCCCCTGTTACAGGATATAAACTGATCCTCTTGTGTCCTATTCTTTATTCATCACTATGACCAGATGGAAACACGGGTGTTTAAGGCTGGTTATTCAGCATCATTAACGGTTGTCTTTAATTTCTTCAGATCTTCATGGATTATTCGTCGCTGCTGTTTTTTGTGTCCATTCCATATTTGTAGCCATAATTTATTTATCTTAAACAGCAAAACATTATGCTCACTAAAACTGATATTTATCAAATTGGTGTGTTGTTTTATGGTGCCAAATCATGGTTATCAAGATGTCTTTGTCAAATTCTCTGAATATTACAGGTTAACTGTCTGGAATAATCCCATTCTTGACAAATTTGTTTTTGTCATCTCACTTTTCTGAATTATATCAGAATGCTAGTTGCACTGGTTAACCTTAGCAATCAAATGAATTATTCAGTGTTACTATATAAACTATAATGTATCATTTGTATGTAGTTCAGTGGCTAAAACGTAGGTTGTTTGCTGTGTAGCTTCCTCATGACAATCGGCAGAATGAATTTTGTGTGTGAATAGTTATTTGTGTATGTACACTGTTAAAGTTTGATACCCTTCCCAATGCCAACCACTTGACAGTGTGTTGTATTGGATGGCTTCTTCTTTTTTTTTTTCATGCCATCAGCACTAGTGAAGCTGCCATGCAACTTGAAAGACTACGAACCCCAAATGAGGTGGTAGTGGGAAACTTTACGCTTAGGAGAATCAAAAGTATGAGAGAAAAGGCCTGAGCCGTTGAGGACTCATATTTCACATGAGAAGACGGGGGTTGGAGCAGGAAGTATCTCTTTGGAAATAATAGCCAAATGAGTGATAGTTTATATCTCCATGACCTTAAAGAAACTTAAAACATCTTTAATGTATTTGATTGGTTAACAAAAATTTTTTCTGATTTACTTTTTGCAGGTATGGTGGCGCTAGTGGTTACTTATCCTCTGGATGTGGTACGATCTCGTTTAGCTTTCCAAGTGAAAGGTGAACATCTTTATGTCGGCATCGTAGACACGATGAAGTCAATTATCCATCTGGAAGGTGGAACCACTGCACTTTACAAAGGCATGGTGCCCTCAATACTGGGTATTTCACCATATGCTGGTAATTATTGACCTCCTTACCTCCCTCCTTTTCTAATCAGTGTTGTGTTTCATATTAACCTTTTACCATTTAAACTGGCTACATCAGGCCAAGATATTCTACTTGTTTAATGCTCAAGCTGGCCAGATCCAGTCTCCTGCACCTGCCCTACAATGTCATACCAAAAGTATACAATCACCTCATTGAAATCTGTCCATTCAGATTGAAATCTCAACTCCATATATATGACAGGCTTCTTTCACATCATTGAAATCTCAAAGCTACAAGATAAAATATTAGCTTCTTCCCTCTTCACAGCAATTAACCTTGTTCTTCTGTGAATTCTCACACCAATTTCTGTGGCAAGCCTCATCTGGAATTAATTGATTTTGGTCAATTACCCTCATTTAACATCCGCTTTTCCATGCTTGCATGGGTCAGATGGAATTTGTTGAGGTAGATTTTCTATGACTGAATGTTCTTCCTGTTGCCAACCCTCACCTGTTTCTAGGCAAGGTAATATTTCCCCACTGTTTTCCATGGGAAACTGGAAATGAACAACCTTGCTTGTATAGCAGTGATGCTCGTTTACAGCCATCATGTGATGTACACACATACATACCTGTAACAGGCTTCTTTCAGTTTCTACCAGCCAAATCCACTCATAAGGCTTTGGTTGACCCAAGGCTATATATATTAGAAGACACTTGCCCAAGGTACTACAGAGTGGGACTAAACCCAAAACCATGTGGTTGGGAAACAGGTTTCTTAACCCCCACAGTCATGTAACTATATATCACAACCTAATCATCTTCAACAAGCATGAACCATGCTATAAAAGTTCTTTGTTTTATTAAATTTTACTAATTTAATTCATAATTCATTCCTGGAGGTTGTTCCTGAAATGTTCATAAACCAAAACTATATTTACCGTAAGAAATTCAAGAGAACAGACAGTGAATTTGTGCATGGATGTGCACCGAATTAAAGCTAGACAGCAACTGACACTTTCCCACTGATACTAGCAGCTTATCAGTAATTGCTGTTGTTGTCAGCCTGCATGTTCATTACTCAAGGCAATATTTGTCCACCCGAGATGTTTTATGTTGAAAAAAAATTGTTTGTAAACTGATTTGTTTGTGATGAGAAGCATTCATAAATAGAAGTTTCGCTATATCTTTCAACAAACAACAAACTCCTCTGATAGTTTTCAACATGAGAATAAGTCCTGTTTTATTAGAGTGACACACACTGGACAATTCATTCTACATCCTATTCAACTAACAACAACAACAACGACATCATAAAATTGATTACATTTGTTTGTTTTTTTTTTAGGTTTATCTTTCACATGTTTCGAGATAATGAAAAACTTGTGTTTAGACTATTTTCCTGATACTCTTGGAAGACCCTGCCAGAAAACAACGGGTGGGATTATTCTTATTCTTCCTGCCAAATTGCTCTGCGGTGCTTGGGCTGGAGTTATCGCCCAGACAACAGCGTGAGTAATGCATTCTTTCTTCTAATACTGTATTAAAGAACAACAGTATCATCATCATTATTTATCTTCTGCCTTCTGTGCTGGCATGAGTTGGATGGCTCGACAAGATCCAACAGGCCAGAAGTCTGTGTTGTAATTCAGTGCCTGCTTAGGCATGATTCTACATCTGGATTGTTCTTCATAACATCAACCATTTTACAAAGTGTGCTGGGTGACTTTTGCATGGCACCAGCACTGGATCGTCGTTGTCGTCGTCGTTTAACGTCCGCTTTCCATGCTAGCATCGGTTGGACGATTTGACTGAAGACTGGTGGACCAGAAGGCGACACCAGGCTCCAATCTGATTTGGCAGAGTTTCTACAGCTGGATGCCCTTCCTAACGCCAACCACTCCGAGAGTGTAGTGGACAGTTATCTTTTGTCTTCTACTTGTTTTACTCAATGGTTCGCGACCATGCTCGGACACTGCCTTGTTTAGTCAAACAAATCAGCTCCAATACCAGTGCTTTTTTTTTAAAGTTTGGTACTTATTCCATCAGTCTCTTTTGCTGAACTACTAAGTTACAGGAATGTACACAAGCCAAATCCAGTTGTCAAGTGACTGTATGGGGATAATCACAAACAGACACTTCCAAACAGTTTCCATCAATTCACTTGCAAGGCATTGGTCAGCCTGGGGATACAGTAGACGGCACTTACTGAAGGTACCACACAGTGGGGCTGAACCCCAAACCACATGGTTGCAAAACAAGCTTCTTAAGCACACAGTCATGCCAACA
Source organism: Octopus bimaculoides (assembly GCF_046866305.1). Taxonomy (NCBI): domain Eukaryota; kingdom Metazoa; phylum Mollusca; class Cephalopoda; order Octopoda; family Octopodidae; genus Octopus; species Octopus bimaculoides. The sequence continues at coordinate 9,989,482 of NC_142952.1, forward strand.
CATCTACAGTCATGCTTTATATGTTTTCATCATCATCTTCTTCGTCATTAAGTGCTTTGTGTCCTCAGGTAATCCCTACTCAAATGAGGATATAAACATTTTTCCATTCAGTGCAACATTCCTGCTATTTTTTTTTCCCAATCACTAAACTGAAGAACTTCTGATGCTTGGAGTGCAAAATATGTCAAACTTTGAAGCTAATGTGCAGCATGTGATCTTAAATGCAACTTATGAAGTGCACGTTTGTAAATTAAAACAACTGCAACATTTTGATGTATGTTGCACCAGTGCAGCAACTGTGCAGCTGTACACGTGCACCTTCTATTTTTTTGTTTCTTTTTATATTAGTTCACTAAGAAGAGGTTATTCCTCTTTAGTGAGGGTCTCGGATGGATTTTGAACTCGGAACACACAAAGCTGGAATAGACACCACACCACAACACATCCCCACAGATGCTCTACCAATTCTGCCAATCCACCGTCCTGGGGCTGGTACTTTGTTTATCAACCCCAAAATGATGAAAGGTAAAGTTGTCATCGGCAGTATTAGAACCAGGGACAATACTCACACAGCGTTTAATCTGATGCTTCATTGACTCTGTCAATTCACCACCTAAAATGTGCGATGTATGCACTCTTGTGCATGTGTTTTACAGCTATATACTCACATACATGTAAGTACATTTATATACATGATCATGTACAAACATATGGTTTTGTATATTTAATTGGGGTTATTTCTTTGTCTTTGTTTTAATTTTTTTCTCTTTTTTTGTCTTTTCATAAACTTGTCTAAAAGTTGCAATTTATCTTACAGCTATCCATTGGATGTTGTCAGACGGCGAATGCAACTGTCCCGAATGTTACCAGAATCCCACAAATATGATCAGTAAGTGACATATATTGTCTGTCCTTAATCTTTGATTGAGCTTGACTAAGCTTTCTACATGACCACATACTGGCCCAGATTTGAATTCTGTGTGACCTAATGTTAACCTGTCTATAGTACACAGTTATTCTCAGACATGGCCCCAAATCAAAATATTAGCTCCTTCCCTCCTCATGGTAATTAAACATATTTTTGTGCGAACTTTCACACCAATTCTTGTGGTTAACCTCATAAAGAATTACTTGCCTTGGGTCAAAATAACAACTGGATCATCTTTAACAAATATTAGTTTAATTTGGCCATCCTCCTGGGTGCTTCAATGATTTCGTGGGAGATACCATGCATGTTCTTAACCCATTACCTACCAGTGATCTCATATGAGATCACTTAAAAATTACAAATTTCGTAATTATCTCTCAATATTTACACATATCTAACCTTTTTGCTATATCTACTAGGTATATTTCTCTGATATTCAAATGAAGTTTGCTAATTTTTCACCCAATATCTCGCTTATTTCTATTTAAAATGTTATTTTGATCATTCCAGCATGTTTCTAAGGCTGTTTTATGCTAGAAATCAAAGTTTCATAAAAAAAATTCCAGTTAATAGAATTATGGGAGGTAATGGGTTAATGCATCATTTGCCATTCCACAGTCCTGAAACAAGTTGTTTCTTTCTCAGTTGATCTTTCCTTTGACTTACTGCCATAGGACCAATTGACACACAGATTCTTCTAGGTGCCTGATGCAATGCCCAGCAATTCTCATTCTTCTCTGCTGAATCTTCTCGGTCACTTTGAGTAGATCTTGATAAAGCTGCTTGATGGTTAAATGAACTCTCCATGTAACATTCAGAACCATTCTTGACATTCTTGTGCCACAACCGTTTCTGAAAGTTCTTTGTTTTAGTAAGGGTCTCTCAACAAATAACAAATTCCCTAGCAATTTTCAGCATGAAAATAAGTCCTGTTTTTAGAGTGGCACATGCTGGACAATTCATTCCACATCCTATTCAACTAACAACAACAACATAAATATTGATCAATAGCATACTGGTTGAATTATGACCAAATACTGATCCGTCTTTAATAGTATCCTGGATGTTATATAACCTGAGTCCATATCAGCTTGATTTCTCCTTAAATAAACAAAACCATGTCATTAAATAGTGATTTCAAATTTTGGTACAGGGGCAACAGTTTTTGAGGGGAGAGGAAAGTCAATTACATCGACCCCAATGCTTAGCTGGTACTTGTTTTCATCCGAAAGGATGAAACACAAAGTTGACCTTGACGGAATTTGAACTCGGAATGTAAAGATGGATAAAATAAGAATAATGGGGAGGGAGATGCAGAGGTACAAAGGTAGCAATAGGGGGTAGGTTGTTGAAGGCTTGTATCCTAAATTTTTAATTCAAATGTAGAATAACTAATTAAATAAATCATCATCATCATCGTCGTCGTTTAACGTCCGCTTTCCATGCTAGCATGGGTTGGACGATTTGACTGAGGACTGGTGAAACCAGATGGCTACACCAGGCTCCAATCTGATTTGGCAGAGTTTCTACAGCTGGATGCCCTTCCTAACGCCAACCACTCTGTGAGTGTAGTGGGTGCTTTTATGTGCCACCGGCACGAAGGCCAGTCAGGCGGTACTGACAACGGCCACGCTCAAAATGGTGTATTTTACGTGCCACCTGCACAGGAGCCAGTCCAGCGGCACTGGCAACGATCTTGCTCGAATGTCTTTACACGTGCCAGAACGGCGACAGTGCCATCACGATTTCGCTTTCGCTTGCCCCAACAGGTCTTCTCAAGCCGAGTTTCAATGTTGTTGGTAATTATTTTGATAATTAATCAGTAAGCAGACTACATAATTATGTGTGTGTTTTTTGTATTTTTTCTTTTACCAGAGGTTGGCTGCGGACATTGTTGGTCATATACCGTGAAGATGGGGTCAGCAATGGACTGTTCCGAGGACTTACTGTCAATTACATTCGAGTCATCCCTACTGTGGCTGTGTCTTTTGCCACTTATGAAACAGCAAAACAAATGCTTGGCTTAGACACCGGTGTTGATCGTTAGCACTTTAAACGGCTTTATTTATTTAATTTTAATAGTTTCATTTTAATCTCCTTTTTAATTTTAAGTCCATTGTTTGTTTGTTTGTTTGTTGTTTTTTTTTTTCTATTTTATTTAAAATATATGTATCTATATGTATATAAGTATGTGAGTGTGTATACATATATGTGTGTGTGAGTGTGTATACATATATGTGTGTGTAACTGTTTAGGGGATCTGCATGAAATTCATGCAGAACAAAAGAAAAAATCAGTTTGTCTCAATAACTGCTGCCAGTTCTTTGTTGAAATGATTCTCTCTCAAGTGATTTTCGACTTGTCTGAGGAACATCACAAACAAAACAGTATGGCCCTTACTCGTTTGTGACAATGGGGAACTGGGTGAAGGTCACAGCCTATGTCTTTTCTCTTAAAACAATGTAATATATTTTTTTTTCAATTTCTAATTTCATTTCATTTATATATTTATTTATTTGAGGAAGGCTGTTGCGACCACGACTCTTTTCAGACTCTCTATAACTGAAGAGAGTAAAGGGTCTTCAGACCAGAGGTCTAGCCCCAAATGTTTACATCAGAGAGAGAGCCCCGCCAAAGTTACCCAAGCCATGGTGTTAATTAGTCATGTGTTTTTACCCCTTTTTCCCTTTCATGCAATATTTGCTCACATTCTCTCTCTTCATCATGTGTCTTACTTTTAGGTGATTTGTAATATTTTTTAAACTAAATATATATATATATATATATGTATGTATATATAGGGTATAAAGGTGGGTTTCTTTTTTTTAATTCTTTTAAATGTCTATAAACATGAAAGATGTGTGTATGTGCATTTGTGTATATATCTCTTAGGGATATGTGTTTACACATACATATGCGTGTATTACTTGTCAAAAAATGACTGGTTTTATTTCTGTTTCAGTAATTTTTTAATAGCTCTGCTTCAGCCCATTTTCTTGTGCTTCATCCTGTCTCCTTTCTGTGGTTCTTATTTTTTTTTTTTTACCTCCATTTACTTTCTCTCTCATTGTACTTACTAATCCACATACTTCAGTATTTTTCCTTTATATATATATATATATATATATATATATATATATATATATAGGGAGAATTCACAAAAAAACAAACAAAAAGACGAAGACAGGTGGTGTAGAAAACAAACAGATGTATTAGTATAACGCTCGGGAATTGAGAAAGTCTTTAACGTTTCGAGCCTATGCTCTTCTTCAGAAAGGAACACAGAAAGAAACAAGCAGACAAAAAAATGTGTGTAGTGGTCAGCGATCTATCATGGCAAATGATATATGTATGTATATATATATATATATATATATATATATATGCATACACACATACACTATACCCTCTTTTTTTTCATTCTTAATCAAATTCTGCCTCCATCCCTTTTTCTTAATTTCCCTACATCTATTCCACCACAGTCCCCCATACACACTTCGATACCATACACAAATTTCCTTCTCTCATTCTTTCTATCTCTCATTCACTCTCTACACCTCTATTACATTACTTCATCAGCTCCCTCATCTCTATTCTAGGGTTTTATCTTTCTTCATCCACCTCTCCTTTCTTATTCATGCTATCTTTTCCTCTCTTACTTTTTTCTTAGTCTCTCTCTCTCTTTCTTTCTCCATATTCGTGACTGCCTGTCTCACAAACTGCTGACTACCCTCCTTTCCTGTCTCTTTATCTATCTTATCTACCCCTCTCTGTAATACTTTCTTCCTTTCTCTCTCTCTAACTCTCTCACCACTACTTCTGTCTTTGCTATCCAGCATGACAGGAAAGGGAAAACTAACCGACAGGAAGTTAAAATACGACTTAGTATTTTGTATATTAAGATGAATGACTATATTGGCTAGATTACCAGATGTTGTTATACACCACTGGCCATAATGTATTACCTCACATTGTTACAGCCTTTCAATGATGTCACCCCACTGGTTAAGTGAGCAGACTGATATTCCCCCTAAATGGAATGTCAGTCCAGCACAGAGCTGCCCATCTACAGCTGAGTTGACTGGGGCAACATGAAATGAAGGGTTTTGCTCAAGAACTGAAACCATGACCTTGCAACTGTGGGTGCAATACCTCAACCAGTAGGCCACACCACACACCTTCAGCATGTGTGTGTGTGTGTGTGTGAAAGTGAGAGTGTATCAGTAAAGCAATTTCTAATTTGTCTCTAAATAGGCGTAGGAGTGGCTGTGTGGTAAGTAGCTTGCTTACCAACCACATGGTTCCAGGTTCAGTCCGACTGCGTGGCACCTTGGGCAAATGTCTTCTACTATAGCCTCGGACCGACCAAAGCCTTGTGAGTGGATTTGGTAGACGGAAACTGAAAGAAGCCCATCGTACATATATGTATATATATATATGTATATATATATATATATGTATGTGTGTGTGTGTATATGTTTTTGTGTTTGTGTTTGTCCCCCCAACATTGCTTGACAACCGATGGTGGTGTGTTTACGTCCCCGTAACTTGGCGGTTCAGCAAAAGAGACCGATAGAATAAGTACTAGGCTTACAAAGAATAAGTCCTGGGGTTGATTAGCCCGACTAAAAGGCGGTGCTCCAGCATGGCCACAGTCAAGTAACTGAAACAAGTAAAAGAGTAAATAAGGAAATCTGTGGTGAGGTTTACTACAATAATGTCTTAGAAGCTAGCAGATTTAGAGGTAAAGTAACATACACCCACAATACCCTACAGTCCCAAACCAAAGGAAGGTAACAATTCCAGATCTTTCTCTGGTTGACATCCTCTCTTGACACAACATTTTGGGAAAAATTGGGGTCTCTATGATCGTTGACACCTTTCTTAGTAATCAATTGATTAATACTTCCTTGTTAATCTTAAATGTTTAATAATTATCTGTTGGGGAATCTTAGATTAAATAACAGGACTAACTTGAATGTTTTATCACACACACACACACCTTTCTCCTACCCCCACTCCAAAATAGAAACTGAGGTCCACGGTAAATTTAGGAACACCAACATATACCACAAAATCTGTAAGTTGAGTCAGATATGGTGACATTTCAATAGTATGATGGAAATAAATTCTAGTTGCTGGGGAGGGTAGAGTTATCAACGAAAAATATATGGAGGCAGTGCTCTAGTAAGGTTACAGTCCAATGGCTGAAGTCTGTAAACAAATATACTTTGGTTCCTAAATTACTATAGTAGTGGTGTGTGGAGGCGCAATGGCCCAGTGGTTAGGGCAGCGGACTCGCAGTCATAGGATCGCGGTTTCGATTCCCAGACCGGGCATTGTGAGTGTTTATTGAGCGAAAACACCTAAAGCTCCACGAGGCTCCGGCAGAGGATGGTGGCGAACCCTGCTGTACTCTTTCACCACAACTTTCTCTCACTCTTACTTCCTGTTTCTGTTGTGCCTGTAATTCAAAGGGTCAGACTTGTCACACTGTGTCACGCTGATTATCCCCGAGAACTACGTTAAGGGTACACATGTGTCTGTGGAGTGCTCACCCACTTGCATGTTAATTTCACGAGCAGGCTGTTCCGTAGATCGGATCAACTGGAACCCTCGACGTCGTAAGCGACTGAGTGCCAACAACAATAGTAGTCTACATATCATTTGATGTCTGCTTTGCCATGCTGATATGGGTTGGACAGATCTATTCCAGTACATCATTTTTTTTTTTCCATGATTTTTTCCAGTTGGAAACTCTTCCTTGTAGCAACCACTGCACAGCATGGACTGGGTACATTATACCGTGCTGCCAGACCTAGAGGTTATCTGCTGGGACCAAAACCCCTGGTCCACTTTGTAGTTTATAAGATTTTATTCAAAGTTACTGCTCTCCTGGATCAGCTGCCTTCGCTGCGGCTTCTATAACCCTCATCCCCTCCATGCAGTTAACACAGACCCCTTTTTGCTTGCTGTCGGTGTTGTTCATAGTACCCAACTTCTTACATTATGGCTGAGAAGCCCTGTCTCCAAGATGTTGGGAATACATTGAAATTGTCATGGCCAAATTTACTTACTATCACCAATCACTTTATTTCATGGATCGTGCTAATAAAAGTACAAAGTTTTTCTGCTAGGACTAAAGTGTCCCTGCACATGTATATTCCAAGTTCAAAAGAAGTTATGTCTGGCTATTTAAAATAAGTCTGAAAACAAAGAGCCATAAGTAAAAGCAAAGTATATTTTGTCAGACTAAAAGTAGGGAGTCATTAGACAACCAAGCTGAATATTTCGCAGTGTTTGTTCCAACTTTGCACTCCAAGTTTCAATCCTGCTTAGGTCAACTTGAGGGTTGATAGGTTGGTAGGTTGGCAGAATTGTTAGAACATTAGGCAGGGTGTCTAACCAATATCTGTTCCAGTTCTGATCATTCTGAGTTCAAATCTCACCTCTTGTTACCAGAAAATCTTTTGTCAGGAGCTGCAGCTGAACAATGATATCAGCAACAGAATAAAAACAATGTAGAGCAGCAACAACATTTGAAACTTAAGTCTTTTGCACTAAGTGGAAAATCAGCTGCCACCACATACTCACACATCTATACACACATGTATAAGTATATATATAGAGATGCTTTGTATAAGTGTAGTAGTTGGCATGTGTATGCATTCAAGTTATTTGTTTTTGTTTTTATTTAAAACCTTTTAATCCTTACCTGAGACCACCTGGTTGTATGATAGAAATTTCCTGTTTTAAAGGAAATCGTTATGATAACCTTCCATCAAAATTACATGTTAATTTATATTCCAAACACCATCTTAATAATGACAAAGTTATTTTACTAAATTCTTCATTATTTTGAAAATTAATTGAAACAAAGGCTGTATATGTCTATAGAAATATGCAGCAATGAAGAGGTTAATGAGAAGATAAAATTGAGTTTGCTACATCCATGTAATTCTTCTTTATTTATCATGGTATTGGACAAATTTAAAGCCATCTTAGTTTTCTTTAAACATGGCTATTTGTCCATCACCTTTTAACTCCCCACTGCTCCAACTCACTGATGTGAGTTACCCTGACCTAGTCACTCTGTGGCCCACACAGTTACATGATCAGTCAGTATCCAGTGCTGTGTAGGACATTCAAAGTGGAAATGTTCTGTGGTGGAGGTTCTGTTGACAGGAAATTAAACAATGGTGTACAAAAGAGACCGATAGAATAAGTACTAGGCTTACAAAGAATAAGTCCTGGGGGTCTAGTTTCTTTGACTAAAAAAAATTTCTTTAAGGTGGTGCTCCAGCATGGCTGCAGTCAAATGACTGAAACAAATAAAAGAAAAAATATCTGAGGCCTTGAATGGTTTGAACTAGCTGACACCTTGCAATATTCTGTTCCATTTTTGGTTGAGCCAGATATGCTGGCCCTGTGAGGCCCTAACTATAATTGAAATGATACCTGTAGGTAATTAACATATGTGGTGCCAGTGAATCCAATATCCCAGTCTTTGGAAATGTTGTCTCCTAATAACTATAATAATAGTTCTTTCTAATTTTGGCACAAGGCCAGCAATTTTAGGGGAGAGGAAATCAGTTACATTCATTTCCAGAACTTGGACTGGTATTTTATTTTATTGACCCCCTAAAAGGATGAAAGGAAAAGATATCCTCAGCAAAATTTGAACTCAGAACATAAAGTGCTGGAAGAAATGCCACTAAACATTTTTGTCTGCCCCCCCCCCCACCTTAGCAATAACAACAACAGTAATAATAATTTCTGACATAGGCACAAAGCCAAAAGTTGGGAGGAGAGGTTAGTCTATTAAGCCACCCCCAATGCTCGACCGGTACTTTATTTTATTGACCCTAAAGGATGGAAGGCAAAATTGACTTTGGTAAGGTTTAAAATCAGAACATGAAAAGCAGGAACAAACATCATAAGTTTTGAGATTCTCTCAGTTTTGCCATTGAACTGTCATATATTTGTTTTTTCTTTTCATTGTCCAATCTTCGATTGATCTTTTTATTTACGTATATTTGGTCTTATCATTTTAGGCCAGCTCCACAGATACTTTATTGTTGAGTTTATCCTTATGCTGGTACTTAATTTGGGGTGGAACACCCCAAGCAGGTACTTTAATCATAAGGTGCTTCTCACTGCAAGAATATTGTCATTGAGTTCTGCTCCATGCAGGTACTCTGTTGTCAAGTTCTACCTCTAACATATTCTATTGTCAAAATCTGCCTTATGCAGGTACTCTATTGTCAAAATCTCCCTCATGCAGATACCTTGCTGTAAAGGTCAACCCTCTATTGGTATCTAACATTTACTATTGATGATCTGTAAGGCCGAGTCTACAAACGACGGTCTATTTTTGCACCATTTGTCTCTTTGGCAATGCTCCTCTTACCAATCCTCAATGACTACATGTCTTGCGTTGGGAAAAGTGGATTGCTTAATAACTCTATATTTTTATATTTTGTCGAGTAACAAATCAAGCACTTAATTCTACTTGTTGAGTGATTATTAATATTAATTATTATTATTGAGTAGCATCTAGTCAGCTAAGCCCCGCTGTGAACAAGCCTTTATCAGAGAGACCACAAGTCATGCATATCAAATATATAGTAGCCATCAGTTTTCGGCTGTGGCCATTACAACTTTATTGCCGAGGAAGAAGAAGAGGGGACATTTTAAATTCTGAGATTTAAGGGACTTCAAGCATGAAGCCCTGGAGAATTTGTTGAACAATTTACATGCTACATCAAACAAGTCGATCGATGTGGTTGAAGTTGTATTCAACAGCTCATGTGGTTCCTGGTTAAAGTCACAGAACTAGTGGGGGTCAGGTGGTCCCTCACTGGTTCTACTTTTTAAGGGAGACGTTAGGGTGAGTGTCAGGGATGTCACCTGACCATGGACAATGTTTATAAGCTGTAACTATCCAACCCCTACTTGTATTGAGATTAAGAGTCCTATGTATGCATCATGCATGTGTGTGTATGTATATATATATATATATATATATATATATATATATATATATATTAAGATTTATGTTTTACCGATATGATATATATACACACACACAAATATGTATGTGTATATATATATATATAAACATTTTTTTCCAAGTTGTTTGGATAAGTTGTGTATAAATTGTAACTTGAAAAGAAACTAACAAAAGCAACTATCGTTGGTTTACACAAAAATATTTCAATGGGTTTTTTTTTTTTGGCCTTTTTTTTTTTTATAATTTTATTTTTTTGCCTTTTCCACATTGAATTTGCAGTTTGGCTGGTAAATTTGCTGTAAAAAAATTGTCTCATTTCATGCAAAAAAAAGAAAGAAAAAGGAAAGGAAAAATATACCTCTTGTAAATAAATGATTTCTTTTTTTGACCAAATATTCAGAACTTCTGGGAAGTTTTAGTTGGTACCGGTGGGAGCAACAGAATTGTAATGCAATTGTTAAAAAACAAAAAACAAAAAAAAATCAAACATGTTTAAACAATAAAAAACACATTGTCAATTCATGATGTATATAATAAAGATGTGGACAGATGATTATTATTATTATTATTATTAATACTACAACTACTGCTACTACCACCATTTTCTTTTCCCTTTCTGGAAAATCATTAAAAAAATAAAAACATTAGAAAAATGTCTTTTTATGATTTTTTTTTCTTTCTTTTTTTATTATTTTACTGGTTTCCATTGTTGGGCTGCAACCATCTTGAAGGGTTTCAGTAATATTCTTTAGTTTGCTTTCAAAGGTCACCATTTTCAGTGGAGATTGTAAGTCAATTACATCAACCCTGGTACTCAACCTGTACTTGCTTTATCAACCCCCAAAAAGATGACAGGCAAAGTCAACTTCAGTGGAATTTAACCCTTTAGCATTCAGATTACTGTCGAATGTAATGCTTATTTATTTATTTATATTGCTTTGAATTAATCCTACATTATCTTATAGCTTTAAGCTTTTAATAATGTAATTGCTTATTTTTTGAATGACATTGTAGGATAGGTGTGAGGCCAGATCTGGCTATTTTAAACATAAAATAGGTAGAATATTGGCTGGTTTAAATGCTAAAGGGTTAAACTCAGAATGTTGAGTCAGATGAAATGCCACTAAGCATTTTGCCCTGCATGCTTACCACCTTAATGTAATATTATTTACATTTATTAATGTAATATTATTTATATTACCTCTAGTATTTATTTGGTCCTCATTTCAGATAACTATTTCATCATCATTGTTTAATGATTTTTACCTTTGGAAATGGGCTGTGCGTGAGAAGACCCGGCAAGCCAAGTAAGATCGTTGCCAGTGCCCCTGGACTGGTTCTTGTGCGGGTGGCACATGAGATGCACCATTTTGAGCGTGGCCGTTGCCAGTACCGCCTGACTGGCTCCTGTAGGATTTTCGAGCGAGATCGTTGCCAGTGCCCCTGGACTGGCTTGTGCGGGTGGCACATAAAAGACACCATTTCGAGCGTGGCCGTTTTCGTGCGGGTGACACGTAAAAGCACCCACTACACTCTCTGAGTGGTTGGCGTTAGGAAGGGCATCCAGCTGTAGAAACTCTGCCAAATCAGACTGGAGCCTGGTGTTGCCATCCGGTTTCACCAGTCCTCAGTCAAATCGTCCAACCCATGCTAGCATGGAAAGCGGACGTTAAACGATGATGATGATGATGATGATGATCCAATGACAATAGGATAAAAAGTGTAATGGGTGCTTTTGTTTGCCACTGGCACATGTCAGTTGTGTGACCCTGATATCTACCATGACTACGATTTCACTTGACTTGATGGGTCTTCTTCTCAAGCACAGCATTGAAAACAATTAAGATCTGAGAGAGGAAGGCCTTCCCTCAAGGAAATATATAATGCAGTGCAGCAAAATAAAACAAGGGTCCAACTACAGAGAAGCATAACACAGGCCAGAGTTGAGAACAGTGAAGAGAAGTTGATGGTTTATACTTCCTAGGCAGCAAAGGGCTTAAGTGGTTATGTTGTAGAGAATAAGTACTGAGATTTATTATAATTGTTGTATAAAGTACGTTGAAAGAGTTCACCCATCCTAAATAAAGCAAGAAACAAAATTGAACGTGACTTTTGAACTTTAGCACTGTAGACTATTGTTGAGACTGTACAACATTCTACATTTATATAAAAGAGCCTCCAAGATTGTTGTGAATGATAAGATTAATGTTCCGCAAGAATTAGTTGACAGCTGCAGCGAAAATGTGAAAAATGAACTGCAGAGAGGAAGTTGATTTAGGTAGTTGTCATTTCTCATTTGAAAACATCTTCATAAAATTCTGGCAAAATGCTGTTTTTTATCCAATGACAATAACACTTAACTGAATGTCTTGACGGAAGTAATCTACAGAAATTTGGCAAATGAGGAATCTGAAAATACAATCTTTTGTGATTCAACAATGTTAAGATAGGTAATTGCTTCTTGTATTGGCACAGATCCACTAACTTCTGGAGTAGTAGTGTAGTAGCAACAACAACAGTAATCATCATCATCATCATCATCATTTAACGTCCGCTTTCCATGCTAGCATGGGTTGGACGACTTGACTGAGGACTGGTGAAACCGGATGGCAACACCAGGCTCCAATCTAAATTTGGCAGAGTTTCTACAGCTGGATGCCCTTCCTAACGCCAACCACTCAGAGAGTGTAGGTGCTTTTACGTGTCACCTGCACGAAGGCCAGTCAGGCGATACTGGCAACGGCCACGCTCGAAATGGTGTCTTTTATGTGCCACCCACACAAGCCAGTCCAGGGGCACTGGCAACGATCTCGCTCGAAAATCCTACGAAGGCCAGTCAGGCGGTACTGGCAACGGCCACGCTCAAAATGGTGCATCTTATGTGCCAGTCCAGGGGCACTGGCAACGATCTTACTTGGCTTGCCGGGTCTTCTCACGCACAGCACATTTCCAAAGGTCTCGGTCAGTAGTCATCGCCTCGGTGAGTAATATTCAGCTGAATCTACAACAGATTATTGCCTGATGTGTTTTTTATTGGTCCTGAAGGAATAAAAGATTAAACCTGTCTCAGCTGGATTCTACCAATTCTATTCATCATAAGGCTTTGATTGGTTCAAGGCTTTAACAGAAGACACCAGCCCAAGGTGCCATGCAGTGGAATTCAACTTGAAACCATATGGTTGGGAGGCAAACATTTTATCCACACAACCACTTGTAAAGTTAAAAGTTATTTTGAAACAAAAACAAAAAATATTGACTGTATTTGATATTTTTATACAAATTTTATTTTCTTTTAGGACAGTAAAGTACACAAAAACTAGTTAAGATACAGGAGTACCACAGCATGCACTGTACTCAAAAAGTCAATTACTTATCTTGATGCTACTAAACACTGGAAATTTCCACTTCTAGAGGGAACAAAACCCATTCATTCAAATTGACAGGAAAGAAAATACAGATTTGGAATGAACAACAGAAACCAAATACAGCATCAGCTGAGGTAAGGAGTAAGGCAATGAAAGAAATGTTGGGGTTCATTTTCTAAACTCTTACCTTTCAAGTCCATCTGAATGTGTTGACAAATCATATGGATGAAGATGGGAAGTTAGAAAAAGACTTCAAGTACAAGGCACACACATACTGTCTCTTTGACAGCAGCTTCATTATAAAATGTCAGAAAATCACGCACACAAAAAAAAAATTCATAAAAAACATGAAACCAGTGAAAGAGTCACTATACTGTCATTCAACCTAGTAGAAATAGCAGCCAAATTTCCCTCAAATTTGACCCTGCCGTCTCAAAAATGGAAGGGTTACTTTGGCTAATCTGGTCTAAGAGATATAATAGTTATGGATGGTAAATCTTTGATTATAGTCTGCTCTACATGAAGAAGAAAATTTCTTTTTAAGTCATCAAACCAGTGAGGGAGTCTCTATGTGGTCACGCAACATGCTAGAAATAGCAGCTAGATCTCTTAAATCCTTAAATCACATGCTGCCATCTTTAAAAAAGGACTCAGATAATGTATTCCTAGATGTCTTGGAGCAGATTATTCATGGCTTGATTATAGATCTGCTGAGTAAGGGCTAACTTTGGACAAAATAATGACAGTTGAAAATTAAAAAAAAAAAAATAATTAAATAAAGAATGAAAAAACACACGTATCCAGGTAAATGTCTGCCAATAACAATTAAAATTAAAATTTAAAAAAAAATTAATTAAATAAAGAATGAAAAAACACACGTGTCCAGGTAAATGTCTGCCAATAACAATTTTTACAGAAAGTAAACTGGAAAAAAAAAGATGAGATTACTCAGTCAAATGTGATGCTTATTTATTCATATTGAATAACTTGTGTGTTATCTTGTAGCTTCAAGATACTGATGATGTGATTGCTTATATTCAGAATATGGGATTGGTATGAGAGGTCGGATCTGGCCAGTTTGAGCATAAAACAGGCAAAATATTTGGGCTGGTTTAAATGCTAAAGATTTAATTGGTAAATCTTAACTTTGCTCTTGGCTTACAACTTTAGGTGTCTTTGTGGATTTTGATTTTTTTTTTGCTCTCTTACTTTTTCTAATTTTAACCTTTTTGGCTTTTACTACAACCTTCTTCTTTTTGGCTTTTTTCACTTTTTTAACCTTTTTACTTGGTCTCCTGTAGCCTCGAATCAAATCCAAACGTCCCTCTTCCAACATTAGTTTTTCCCAGTTCATCATTTGTACAGCATATTTCTCGCGTTCCAATCGAGCTTCTTCATTATAAATCTAAAGAAATAAAAATAAAAAGCTCCATCATGTTATAATGAAAAAAAAATTAACATCCTGAAATACAATATGAACACACATTAGTTCATCAATTGCTCTACTAATTAATAACAAGTGGCATTTTTTATGAAAATAGGCTGTTTACCTCTTTTTCTTCTTTTGGCAAATTTTTCCAGGTATTTGCTAATTGCTTTGAAAAGTCCTGAAGGAAGAAGAAAAAATGTTATAAAATCAAGTTAATTAAATTAATGAAGATCTTTGTTCCATAAGCACTGGAATGGTTGTGTGGTTGGGCACTTTGCATCTGAGTCATAATTTCAGGTTCACTTCTACTGCATGGCACCTTGGGCAAGTATCTTCTATTATATAGCCTCAAGCCAACTAATGCCTTGTAAGTAGATTTGGTATAAAAAACTGTGTTGAAGCCTCACACACACACACACATATTATATACACAACCATATATGCATATATATAAATATATATGTACACACACACACACACGTGTGTGTGTGTGTGTGTGTGTGTATATATATATATATATATATGTATTGCGGCATCCCATAAATAATGCAGTTTTTTCAATTGCATGAACTAAAAGTCGGAGGGGGATGGGATAAACTATCTGCATCAACTTGCTATAAAAGCAGGTGGTAATTTTACCTTCTGCTTATTCTTAGTGCAAGTTTTGAAGAGTGCAGTTCGATTTTAGCAGTTATTTTTCCAAAGCTGTAATGGAAGTGACAAAGGAGCATATTCGGCATATTTCGCTTTATGAGTTCAATAAAGGCAACAATGCAATAGAAAGTACAAAGAATATTAATACAGTATGTGGGGATCGGGACAATTTTACTTAACCTGACATGTCTCTCAGGCACAGCAAACCACCAAAAGTCTCAGTCCCCTGACATCCCCTCTGTGATGCCCAACATCTGAAGATCCTTTCTCACCACTTTGTCCCACATCTTCCTGGGTTTAATCCTTCCACAATTCCTGCTTGATGCAGCTATATATACGACAGGCTTCTTTGAGTTATAAGCTATAAGAATCAAAATATGAGGTGGGGCACTTAGTATGTGCACTCATCCTGCACCTCGTGTTAACTCTCTCTGTATCTCTCTTTTACTCTCCCTCAACAATCTAAAACATGATGAGATGAAGCAACTAACCAACCAACATTTATATTGGCTATAAAATGACAAAAAAAAAAAAAACTTACAATAAATGGAAGATTTCCACGTTCAACTTTTGATGCTTGGACAAAAATAGCATAGGAGTTCATTGGCCTTCGTGGCCTGCCATGTTTCCGCTCAGACTAGAAAGTTGAAAGCAAAAAGACGAAGGCAGTGTTAAAATATGTAAAAAAAATATTTTTAATATTACCCAGGAACCTCCACCTCAACTCCAAATAAGGTCTTACTCCCGAGAAGGCAGTGAGGGCTGTGATTAACACAGGTTTCTTTATAGTATCAAAAATGAGTTATAAACCTCTGCACCTGAATAGGAGGCTAGCACATTGCAGGTAATATTCCCCTGATGGTCTGAACTAAACTGAAGTGATCGCAGTTTTCTGATATCATTTCAATATTCTCAAACACCAAACAGTTCGTGTTTATACAGACACAACATGTCAGCATGAAGACCGTACCTCTTCTTGTATACATTGACTGATTCTTTAGAGACTCATCAATAACACTGTGTAACAAAACTTTTGCTTTTCTTTTGTCTTTGGTCAGTAAGTGTTATTTCTTATTTGCTTCTATCTAGAAATCAAAAGAAATCACTACTATTCTCTTCAAATTTTGGTTTTGTCACCTGGACATCAATGTTTTGAAACTGATCTATTTTCCATTACATTTCAGCTCTGAGTTGTTGAAGCAGAAATGATGCTATAGAAAATATTGTCAGTTACTTGACCGTAACCACTTGAGCATGTCTCTTAGCGCCTGACAATATGTACCTCTCTGATCATGAGCAGGTGTAGTGGGGGAACATCATAACGATGTGTTCAGAGGGATTCCTTGGGGTTTGAATAAATGTAACAAAAGCAAAGTTTGAAAGAAATATTAGCCATTTTTCACAGGTTCTAGGGGTAAGCAAATAGGAAATAACAGTCTGTGTGTGTGTATGTGTGTAAGTGCATGCATGGCTTTGTAGTTAAAACGTTTGCTTTCCAATTACACTGTTTTGTGTTCAGTCCCACCATATAACATCTTGGACAAATCTGACCTATGTAAGCATGGCAAGGTGGACATTAAAACAGTGATGACCTACACGGACACATTCACATGTAGAGATACATAGAACTATGTATGCACACATACACATATATAATACAGGTGCAGACAGACACAGTTTCTCTATGAATCAGAACCATTTTTCCCCACCGCTTTCCTCTATAGCCCATTACTCAGTTTTCAATCTCTTTGATTGCCAACTCCTTATGGATTACCCAAAGACTGACTTACAAAAAAAAAACGCCAGTGTACTGTGACCACGAACCCACACCAAAAAAACCTTGATAATCACCCAATCACACATTCAGACACCCTCCCTCAACAATACACCACTCATAGTATCCATACAATCCCTTAAACCTATCCAAGCATCAAGAAATACAATCAGCAACACAAAATTGTATGAAGCGACTATGCAAAACTTACCAGCTTCTTTTTCCTCTTTGCTCGATCCTCTTTCTTCTTGGAAACAGACTCCTTCAAAGCAGTCAGTTGTTCAGCAGATAAATCAGCTCTAAACTGAGCATATTGTTCCTTGTAGGCTTGCAACCGAGTTTGGGCCTGTTCTCTAAGAACCTGTGAAAGAATGGAACAGTGAAACAGTCACTGTTGTTGGTGATCTGTCTCTGATGAGAACTAAATAGGGGGCAATATTTGAGAGGGGTGAGAGATGGCTTTAAGCAAGGGAGAAGCAGAAGTGCCTTGCTATAGATTGATCTCATTGGAAATTTAACCTTATAAAGGCAAGAGAAAAGGATTAATAAAGATATAATCATTTTTTGTGTAGGGGTTCCCTGAAATGAAGAATGGATTTCATGGGTCCCCCAAGAATAAAATGGTTGGGAAATGTTGCCTAAAGGTAAGTCTGTTTTAATTGTACACAATATACATACCTGTTTTTCTGAATCTGGCAAGTTCTTGTATATCTGTGAAACTCTGCGAATAACTTCCTGTGAATCAATTCCTTTGGAGGAGGGGGATTAAAAAAGAAAAAAAAGGTATAAATAATATTACAAGGTGAAGTATGTAAAGGTGGAAAGAAACAAAATAGTCACCGCTGGAGTGTCCTAGATTATCAGTCTGTCCTTGGGCTAAACATTTGACTGAACCAATAAGGGAGCCTAACATATGGTTGTTTGACTTGCTGGAAATAATAAATTAGACCCTCCTATCTTGAAAGTGGAAGGACACATTGGGCAATGCAATTCCGGATATGCAAAAGAAAGGATGGTCATGAATGGAACCCCTTTGATCATAAAGGGGCTTCAATAAAGCTGACCTGAGTTAACCCTTTAGCATTCAGATTATTCCATCAAAGGTAATGCTTTGTTATTCACATCATTTTGAATTAGTCATGCATTACCTTGTAGCTTTGAGACTTCAATGATGTGGTCATTTTTAGATTGTAGGTAGGTGAGAGAAAAGCAGATTGAATATTTGGGTCGGATAAGGCCTGTTTAAATGCTAAAGGGTCATTTCTGTGTTCCTTTCTGTTGAAGAGCATAAGCTCAAAACGTAAAAGACTTTCTCACTTCCCGAGCGTTGAACTAATATATCTGTTGTTTACACACCTGTCTTCGTCTTGTTTTTTTGTAAATTCTCACTATATATATATATATATACGGAGGTGTCCTAGCATGACCACAGCTTTGAAGCTGAAACAATTTAAGGATTTTATATAATCATATATATATATGACACACTTCTTTCGGTTTCTGTCTACCAAATCCACTGACAAGTGGGACTGAACTTAGAACCATGTGGTTAGGAAGCAAGCTTCTTACCACACAGCCACGCCTGCACCATTGTTAATATTATAAAACAAAAATGAAAACCAGTGTCAAATTATGTCTGAATCCAAGGGGACTGGCAATGCTTACCAGGGTTGTTTTCAAGAACTGCTGGACGGTTTTTTAATGCAAATTCAAAGAATGCACTCATTGGTCTCTTTGGTGGTTTTGGTACATCGATATTGGAGTCTTCGCTTAAACGAGCCAGAGGTCTTTAAAAAAGTGAGAATATGATAAAATAATGAATAAGTGAAAACAAAAAGGAGACACAAACGTACAAAATGAAACATGTATGGACGACTTGTTCCGAAATACCTCCGAGTGGGAAACGGTTCTCAAAGATAACCCCAAATTGTTTTCCCCCAAAATTCCTATGTCCTCGGAATCTACATAGTCCGAGGTATATTTGTAAAGAATTTCATTAAAAAATATCCATTTTCTTGAAAGTTAAGACGAATTGGACTCCGGTGAATTTTCCGAAATTCTACCGAAGTCGTCTTTTAGGGGTCGATAAAATAAAGTACCAGTTTATGTAATCGACTAACACCTACCCTCAAGTATTGCTTTCTGGCCATATGCCTAAATTAGAGGCAATGATTGAGAGCAGAATCAGCAGAATCAGTAAAACGCCGAGCAAGATACATTTGACTAGTTATGTCTTGCAATGTTATGATTTTTGTCTTTAATCCAACAACGGTCAACTTTGATTTTAATCTTTCTGTGGTCGTTTAATTCGGCAGTCTCTCTTCAAGAATATGCAGCCTTGTTCCAATACAAAAACGGGGAAGAACGGCTGAGTTAATAAAGTACATATAAACAGTAGGTTGTCAGATAAATTCATTCGTTTCTGTTCACTCCAATGTTATTTGAATTCAAGACCCGGTGATTTCTAGTCAAAACATTGACAAGCTAGAATAACGTAGGCAAGAAGTTGTAAACAACGAAGGAGAAAATATGGTTAATGTTATTGACCGATTTGCTAAAACTGATGAAAAATAACGATTAAAATAAAGAAATTAGAACTTAACGAATTTATCTGACATCGCAATATTATACAACAATTTCATGAAATATAAATATATTCTAGAGTCGATCTGCGTAATAGAAGTCAAAAAATATAGTTTATTTCACTTTCAAGTTACATTATTAGACTTGTTATATTAAATTCCTCAAACATACACAAATATCAATAAGGAACTTATATCAGGTACGTTTGAGTAAATTATTCGGAATTTGAAAGAAAGACATCAATGATATAGTTAAATAACTTCAGCACATAAAAGAAAGATGGAAATATCTTAGGATAATGTTACAAAAATCAGTGCCACTAACCTCGAAAAACAGCTGAAGGTTAGTCTTGTTGACGAGCGGAGAGTACTGCATGCTGTAATTAATTTCAGCGCCATTGTTGTGGTTACTTACAAGGGAAACAACTTATATTTTAGTCAGCAAGCTGACAGAATGCTTAGCATTGTCGGACAAAATACATAGCGACCTTGATTCCGACTTTACGCTCTACGTTCAAATACGTCGGAGGTTGAATTTGTCTTTCGTTCTTTATGAGTTGCGAGGTTTCCCTCTTCCATATTTTGAAGAGGTCATAGGCCAACAGGTTTTGGGGTCTGATGATACACCATAAAGCTAAACCCTTTATGGACAGGAAACCTAAGGTAATCCCATAAACCGGCCTTTCCCATTTTTAATATATATTACTGTACATTTTAGAGTGTGCTTCTCCGGATTTATGTTTTCTACAAACGGTATATATATATATATATATAATGCAAGAGAGTTAGGGGTTGAGGATTCAACCCACTAAGGGATAGCTTCTATCCAATATACTGCTGGGAGGGTACCCAATTATTGTTACACTAGTGTTATACCAAGTGTAATAAATGGGAGCGGGTAAAGGGGGGGGGGTTGTTTTACTCTAAATTTATATATCCCCCAAAACAGCAACAACTTTATTTTTTTTAAAAAAAGCAACAAAAAGCTCTTCAAGATCTGTGTTCGGTTTCTTTCTCTGAAATTTTAAACAGTTCAACATATTGCTGATCACTGATGCATGTTCTCTCAGAGAGTGATACTGCAAACCCTATATGAGTGAACGTATGAAGAACGAAATAAGAATTTTGAAAGAAGAAGCTATAAAACTAGCTTTTAAACACTAAATGGCTGTGGGTGTTCACCAGAATAAAATAGTGAATCAAAGGAGTCGATTGATAAAAAAACGGTTGAGAACCACCAAGTCAAAAGATTATATCAACTAAAACCCTTTACCTCAAAACTATAAGCTGAGTCCCTCAATTTGACACTATTATATACTGTTTGTGTGTGAGAGAGAGCGGGAGATGAAGTGAGAGGAGAGAACGAGAGAGCGAGAGAGGGGAGAATAAGTGTAGGTATAATCCGTTGCGTGTGAAGAGGAAGATAATAAATAGTGAAAGTAAATGTTTACCAAGTGAACGGTTTCATTCACATTAACTCATTTTTATTTACTTTATTTATTAAAGCACGTTGTCCCACCATTCATTTAGAAGCATAATGTAAATCCAATTGCTAAGCAACAGTTTGTCGTCACAGGGTCTACGTCACATATCCCCGCCCACACAGACATAGAGAGAGAGCGACAGCGAGAGAGAGAAACAGACTGACAGATACACATATGAATGAGAGCGACATTCATACACCCACTGACACAGACACACACGCACCGACTTACGCACAGACACACACATATTTAGAGTGCATTCAAGGGAGATAACCCTCATTTGTATCGAGACGGAACCAGGAGATTGTCAAAGAGAAGCGAGAGACAGAGAGAGAGAAATCACTTGATGTATCAAACAGGAATCATCACGTATCGATTCCAAATCCTCCATCTTTAAAAACAAAAAAACATTTATTCACCTTTTATTCACCTTCGTCATAACATCGCTCATGTTTCTTTTGCTAAATTCCCCGAGCCGTTTTAAGAACTACGATGTTCGCCCTTCACGTTCTGGCCCGTTCCTTCCCTTCTTGGGTACCGTTCTATCGTCCTTGCTATTGTTATCAATAACACCTCGAAGAACCGAAGCAGCTGTTTCCGATGCTACGAAATTCTCGTCGAATGCGGACTTCATCCATCACAATTACGACCAGATGGTCGCCTTGCTGGACGAGGTACACAGCAAATGTCCCGACATCACATTGGTTTATAACCCTCCTGGACATTCGGTCGAAGGGAAAAATTTAACCGTGATTGAATTCAGTGACGATCCTGGAAAACACATTGCAGGTAGGTACCACATACTATTTTTTTAGAAGCCTTCTGATGATTCTGATTCTGATTATTATTATTATTATTATTATTATTGTTCAGTAGTTTTATTTTTATAACGTGCTTTCACTTCACTACCGAGCGCAGCTCTGTGTGACTTGGGTATTATTATTATTATTATTATTATCATTATTTCGGGGTCGATAAATTAAGCACTGAGATCAATGTAATCGACTAACCCCCTCCCTCTGAACTTCAGGCTTTGTGCCTATAGTTGAATATTATTATTATTATTATTATTATTATTATTATTATTATTATTATTATTATTATTATTTCGGGGTCGATAAATTAAGCACTGAGATCAATGTAATCGACTAACCCTCTCCCTCTGAACTTCAGGCTTTGTGCCTATAGTTGAATATTATTATTATTATTATTATTATTAATTTCGGGGTCGATATATTAAGCACCGAGATCAATGTAATCGACTAACCCCCTCCCTCTGAACTTCAGGCTTTGTGCCTATAGTTGAAAGGATTATTATTATTATTATTATTATTATTATTATTATTATTGTTATTATTATTATTATTATCATCATTATTATTATCATTATCATTATTATTATTATTATTTTAGTGTCGGGCTCTTTAGGTTCTAGTTTCAAAACCCATCGAGGTCAGCCTTCGCCTTCCAGTCCTTCGCAAGCTGTTAAAATCAAGTACCAGTCAAGTACTATGAGTCGATCGTGTCGACCAACACCTTTCTCCGAAAATTGTTGGGCTTGTTCTCTAAATCAGAAGCCACTATTTGAATCTGTAGAACACCGGAACCAGACGATATACCTTGTATTGTTTAGTCACGTCCACTTACATTCTGAGTTCAAATTCAACCAATGTAGACTTTACCGTTTATCTTCCCAGGGTCAATAAAATCTGTTCCAGTCAAGTACTGGTTCGAGTTAACCGTGTTTTCTCTTCGTCGCTGAATTTGGTGCTATTTTGTTAAAGGTCGAAACCGTTCTTTGTTTATAACATATAATACGATTCTCTCTCTCTCTCTCTCTCTCTATATATATATATATATATGATTTTCGCGTCGATTTTGATCGAACTTTTATATATCTATCAATATATATATATATATAAGGTTTTGACTACAAACCTTAAGAAGCTAAAATGACAATGTGACGGTGAAATAGGTTTCTTTAATTACGAAATTAATCAGTTGTTTTAAAAAATTTCCACTGAAAGCGGACATTACAATTATACCATTATGGCTTTTATGTATATACCAATATGTTATAAATTGTTCTCGTTAAGCATCGCTAATTTTATAATTATACCTCAATTATGGGGAAGTAATTTATCAGTTTGATGGAAAATTGTAGGTCTCGTTACGAAACACGGGCAGTAGTTTTACTTTTTAAGTGATTTTTAGGTATTATTGTTGTTGTTGTTGTTGTTGCTGTTGTTATTATTATTATTGTTCAGTAGTTTTATTTTTATAACGTGCTTTCACTTCACTACCATTATTATTATTATTGCGCTGGCAGAATCGTTAGCGCACGAGGCGAAATGCTTAGCGATATTTCGTCCGTCACTATGTTCTGTGTTCAAATTCCGCCATGGTCAACTTTGCCTTTCATTCTTTCGAGATCGATAAAATAAGCACCAGTTGAATGCTGGGGTCGATGGAATCGACTTATCTCCTCCCCACGAAATAGCTGGCCTTGTGCTAAAATTTGAAATTATTTACATCGACCTCAGTGCACCACTGGTACTTATTTAATCGATCCCGAAAGGATAAAAGGCAGAGTCGACATCGGCGAAATTTGAACTCAGAACGTAGCGGTATTTCATCTGTTGCTACGTTCTAAGTTCAAATTCTGCCGAGGTGGACTTTGCCTTTCATCCTTTCGGGGTCGATAAATTAAGCACTAGTTGCGTACTGGGGTCGATCTAATCGACTGGACCCTCCCCCAAAATTTGGGCTCCTTTTGCCTAGAGTAGGAAAGATTATTATTATTATTTACATCGACCTTGGTGCACTACTGGTACTTATAGTTGTTATAATAAACAAACAACAGCGGTTTTCAGTTATTGAGATGTAATTTTTGCACTACTTGTTCAGCTTCTGGTCGGTCCTGAATGAACAGAACTATGATTGAAGACGTTTCGGTTGTGACTATGATATGATATGTCTTATTTCTTTTGCTGATCCGCTATGTTACGGGAACGTAAAGAAATTAACTCTGGTTATCAAGCAGAGTTGGGACTGACTTAGTTGTTTTTGAATCATGTCACCCTTTATTTATTTGTCAAACCCTTTTCGTATTCTAATTATTGGGGGAAATCTTAAAAGGGTAAAGAAAAAAATTACAAGCCATACTCTTGTCTTACGATCTATTGGGTTGTCCGGAAAATTCGTGCCGATTTATAGTAGCTTACCTTACGACTTATTTGCCATGAAATCACTTCATTTCTGGGAAGAGGGTATTTTCAAGTTAAAGGAAAGGAGAAGCATTGTGCAACAAAATGGTTCATATTTGGTTGATTAAAAATGTAACGGCAAGTATTTATTGACCTTTTTCTTTCCTTAAAAATCGGCACGAACTTTCCGGACAACCCAATACATCAGAGTTTCTCAACCATTTTTTTTTTTTTTTCAACTATTGACTCCTTTGATTACTATTTTACTCTGGTGGACTTCGTAACCCTTCAATGTTTAAAAACTAGTTTTTATTGATATGTCTTTCAAAATTCCTTTTTTGTTTTTCACTCATTCACTTGAGTTAGTTTGCTATAGAGCACCCCGAGAGAATATGTTTCAAGGCTGGAAATATGTTGAGAAATATGTGCGAGAAAGAAACCTAACTGTTTCTCGCAATAAATATGTCTGGATCCATAAAAATACTATGTAGAGCTCCAGTTTACTACTTTGCTTGCATGGACCCCACCAAATTTTATATGCCCCTCCCCCAGCGGTCATAAGGACCTGGTTGAAAACTTCTGATCTAGATGGAAAAAATATTTTTGGGGAGAGGGGCGAGAAAGAGAAAGTGAGAAGAGTGGGAAAAGGAAGAGAAAAAAGTGAAAGGAGAGAAGAAGAGGAAGAAAGATAGATTGATAAATAAATAGAGAAAGAGAGTTGAAAATAAGAAGTTAAAAGAAAGGTAAATGAACACCTGGATGGAATTAACAGGTTATAACAATAACGTGGGGACAGGTGAATTCTAAAACTCACTCTTCGGTGACACAAACTTCTAGTTTTTGCGCAAAGCTACAGATTTAAAATGAGTGTGCATAGTCGATGGAATGAACCCTAGTAAACGTCTAGTGCTATTTGTTCCTGGGCCCCATAGGTATAAAGGGCGGCGGTGTTTCGGATCAGGACTCCTACATAAGTTGGATTTTTTTCCATTATGGCGGGGATTTTTCCAAGTCCCCCCCACCACCACTACGTCCGTGAGGGTGTAATAGGTGGAGGACAGCTTTTTATGAAAAAATTTTTAACCAAATTTTGTGAAAGTTTTGATTTTTTTTTTCTCACCTCAATTTGTGTGTGTGTGCTACGCACTTTAAAATGATGGGAGAAACCTTTTAGGTTGAAAAAAAACCCCCAAAGTTTTGAAAATGTTTTCAGACGGAAAAAAATGTGATTTAAGGGAGATTTAGCTGTTGTTTCTAGCACATCCTATGACCACCTAGTACCTTCCTCGTTTTTTTGTTACTTTGACATGTATTGATGTTTTTTCAATATTTCTCTCCCCCATAAACACATGTGTTATTAAAAAATTTGGGGGGAAAATTTTGATTTTTTTTAACCCCCTCTCCCTCCTTGTTTCTGTTTATAATTTTAAAATATTCGAAAGCCTAAGGTCATTGTTGGGATCTATCCACAGCGATTTTAAAAAAGGTATTTAAAGGATAATTTATTTTAATAGCGTACTTTTCTGTTAATAAATGTTTCTTACGCACACACCTACACACATACGCACGCGCGCACACACGCACACACGCACACACACACACACGGCCTCGCTGGATGCGGTGGGTGGGGGTGTTAAAAATTTAAGCTACAATTTTTTTTGCTGAAGTTCCAGTAATGGACCACCCTTGGGCTAAACAACCCGTGTGTTTCTTCGGCATCATCGTTTCATAAAATGTGTCGGGGAGAAAAATATCGAAAAACATCCATACATGTTAATGACAAAGAAACGAGGAAGGTACTTGGTGTTCATGAGAGGTGCTAGAAGCAACAGCTAAATTTCCCTTAAATCACATACCTTTTCGTTCGAAAAGGCTTCTTTCATGTGTTTTAAGTGCGTAGTGCAAAAATAAATTGGCCAAAAGGAGAGCTGTGAGGTCAGGGTTTGAAAAAAATCCCATAAATTTTCAACAAAAAAATGTTTTTTTCCATCAAAAACTCCCCATCATTTGAAAAATCCCCATTAAAACGGAGAAAATCCAACTTATGGGGGCGTCCTGCTATGAGTAAAAAATAAGCCGTCTTTCTCTGAAAATTTTTTTCCACCACATATTCCGATATAATCAGAATCTGCACCATCTGACGCATATTTGTAGAAATTTTCATTAAAAGAATATCCATAAGGCGGCGACCCGTTGAAGACTTCGTAGAGTTGATCGTCTGCTCATTAGAGAGAGAGAAAGAGAGAGAGAGAGAGAGAGAGAGAGAGAGAGAGAGAGAGAGAGAGAGAGAAGAGAGAGAGGGAGAGAGAGAGGGAGAGAGTTTATTTGAAAAATAACAAAAACTACGAACATGACTCTCAGATTATTCTGTAGCAGAATATTTTGATATATATATTCGTTGATAAACTCTACAGACATGGATGGTGCTGTCAGACGGGATTGTCCGAGGTGCAAGCAGAGCGACGAAACCGTTCTGCATGCGCTCGTTTAGTGTAGGGGAATTGCTGACTTGTGGAGTTCAAGTCGAACAGCTGCTGTCGCGTGTTGGACGGATCCGTCTGTCGTCCGAGTTCATAGCAATGGCTGCCCCGCCACCCTCTTTTAATCGGACAGACAAGGCAGTTTTCCTTTGCCTGGTGGCTGTGGCGAAAGAGGTTGTCTGGTGGACGAGGCTGAAAGGAATGAGGTCGGAAACATTCCTCTTTGGTAAAGACCTCGTCGACTTTTTCAAGTTTCACTTGAAAAGGAAAGTGAGGGTGGAGAGGGAGGTGTCGTCCTCGAGTGAATTACCTTATTTGCTGGTGTATAAACCGCACCCCCGATTTTCGGTCCCTGATAGGGGGAAAAACGTGGGGGGAAACTGGGAAATAACTGGGGCTAATGAAAAGGGAGAAATGTGGGATAAATACAGACTTCAATTTCATGATGATTTCATACTTAACGAACATTTCCGATTGCAATCATTGATATTCATAATTATTAATGGAAGAAGATTGAGTCCAGGTTTTAAAATGCAAGAGATAAGAAGAGAACGTCTTTTTATTATGTGTGTTTCTATGATTTATTCATATTTTGATCTTTATTCTTTCTTGCAAATGTGTGGTCCGAAAATGAACCGACCCTAATGAGTAGAGATTTCACTCAAAGCCTAAGAAGTCTTCGTAGAGTTGATCGTCTGCTCATTAGAGAGAGAGAAAGAGAGAGAGGGAGAGAGTTTATTTGAAAGAATAACAAAAACTACGAACATGACTCTCAGATTATTCTGTAGCAGAATATTTTGATATATATATTCGTTGAAAGCTATGACATGGAGGTACCCGCCTCATTTACCCGATTTGGTCTCTCGACATATTCACTCACATGCATGATTACGTAGACATGCACAGACATACATAATACATACACACACACACATCTCTATCTGTCTCCCTGTCTCTCTCACTCTCTCTTTCTCTCTCTCTCTCTCTCTCTCTCTCTCTCTCTCTATATATATATATATATATATATATATATATATATATATATATATATATATATATATATATATTTAGCGGAAGTAATGGAGTAACTCAAGGTCCGAGAGTTTCAGGCCTGTGAGTTTTTGCTTCAACATAACTAAATCACATTAAAATATCTTGAAATAGTAAATTTATTCAATAAAATCGCCATTGGCTCCAATCACAGCCTCCAGACGACTTCGGAATCTCCTGCAACTCCTGGACGGTCTCCTTGTTTAAATGCTGCCATAATCCAGTTCATCTTTGGTGTTACAAGGAGTTTTGTTGGTCTCTCGCTCAACTGCGCCCCACACATAATAATCAAGGGGGTTACAGTCTGGGGATTTAGGTGGCCAGATGTTAGGGGTGACGTGGTCACAGAAATTGTCTGACAGCCATGACTGGGTTCTCCTCCTTGTGTGACATGCTACAGAATCCTGTTGTCATACATAGGGTCTTCCAGCAGCCACTCTCTTCACTCAGGGCAGCACTACCTCCTCCAGACACTTAATGTAGGTCTCCAGCCACGGGCCGACCAAAGCCTTGTGAGTGGATTTTGAAGACAGAAACTGAAAAGAAACCCGTCGTATATACATACGTGTATATCTATTTGTGAGTCTTTGTGTCTGTGCTTGTCCCCCACCGCACTCACCCACCCACCCACTCCCCATTGCTTGACAGCCGATGTTGGTGTGTTTACGTCCGCGTAACTTAGCGTTTCGGCAAAAGAGACTGATAGAATAAATACCAGGCTTACAAAGGGTTAGTCCTGGGGTTGATTTCTTCGATTAAAAAAAAAAGCGATGCTCCACCATGACCGCAATCTTATGACTGAAAAAGCAAAAGTGTAAAAATATAAGCATATATATATATATATATATATATATATATACTACTCTTTACTCTTACTTGTTTCAGTCATTTGACTGTGGCCATGCTGGAGCACCGCCTTTAGTCGAGCAAATCGACCCCAGGACTTATTCTTTGGAAGCCTAGTACATATTCTATCGGTCTCCTCTCCTCTCCTCTCCACCCGAACCGCTAAGTGACGGGGACGTAAAGACACCAGCATCGGTTGTCAAGCAATGTTGGGGGGACAAACACGGACACTCAAATATATACACACACATACATATATATATATATATATATATATATATATATATATATATATATATATATATATATATATATATATACAGGCACCATATTTGATGGCATATGAGACAATTTTTTTTTTTTTTTTTTTTTCAAGACAATGTCTCAAACGAAAATAAAAGTACTCTTAATACACCAAAAGCTATTTTCTCTGACTATGCACTACTGAAATTAGGGCAAGTCTAACACATGCCCCATGCGTCTTTTGGGATATTAAGTGTGTGTGTGTGCGTACGTGCAGTATGGAACACATATCGTTTCAAATATAAGGTCTGGAATATCTAAATTCATACGATAGCCGTGTGATATACTTTCATGCTCCATCTGGAATATAAATATTATAAATGTATTTTCATATAACATAACATTTTTAATGTCACCGCACTCGTGCGCGCGTACTCTCTCTCTCTCACACTCACACACACACACACACACACACACACACACACACACACACACACGCACGCACGTGCATATACATATCCCCCCCTATTCCTTTTTTTACATATACGATTTACCATCTGCTGGCATGTATGTATGTATATATATATATATATATATATATATATATATATATATGTGTGTGTGTGTGTGTCTAGTCGTCTGTCTTTGCCCGTCGTATAAATATATATATATATATATATATATATATATATATATGTATGTATGTGTGTGTATATATGTTTGTGTGTCTGTGTTTGTCCCCCCAACATCGCTTGACAACCGATGCTGGTGTGTTTACGTCCCTGTAACTTAGCGGTTCAGCAAAAGAGACCGATAGAATAAGTACTAGGCTTACAAAGAATAAGTCCTGGGGTCGATTTGCTCGACTAAAGGCGGTGCTCCAGCATGGCCGCAGTCAAATGACTGAAACAAGTAAAAGAGTATATATTCTCTTGTGTGTGTATCTAATATGGTTAGAAGAAAGGGATATAACGCGTATGGATGTAGATCTAGAATGGGTTGTATGTAAATGTGTGTGTGTGTGTGTGTGTGTGTCTATGTGGTCTGTGCGCGAGTAAATAATTATAGGAGCAGTGACGAAAATATGGTAGATTTTATTATTTAAGCAACCATATGGAATATCATGAAACTGGGAACAACAGATGTATGTGTTTGTCCGTGTACGTATGTGAGTGTATGTATGTACCTATACATGTATGTGTAATGTACTTGTGAGTGTTGTGTGTGTGTGTGCATTAATTAATTATGTAAGTAAATTGTGTGTGTGTGTGTGTGGATGGTGGGGTAATGGTGTTCCTATGTATGGGTCAGTAACGTTTGTTTCTGTTAGAGTATTTATTGCGGATCTTTTTTAAAACGGGGGCCACATTTTTCATTAACGAAACACTTTGAAACTTGGAACACTGGTAGAATGTGTCATATAAAACATCTTTTTCTCTTAGTCTTCTTTAAAAAAAAAGAAATCCATAAATTATTCCATGTTAAAGTTGTCGTATTTCTGTAATTTCAACCAATCACTGACGTCCATTCAGCCGATATACATTAAGTGCCGACTACATAAACAAACGATTCTGAAACAATTAACCTTAACCCTAACCCTAGGGTTAAGGTTAGGGTTAGGGTTAGGGTTAAAGCAAATTTAAAATGAAAAAAGCAAATAAAACGAAGGTATGGAGATTAAATACGCTTTACATCGCTTAATGAGCCAAAGGAGTAAATGTAAACAACTGAATACTTGTCAGTGAATGGTTGAAATTATCGAAATAAGACAATTTTTTACATGAAATTAATTCGAATACAAAAGTATTTTTCTGTTCTATAACACAAAATAGATAAGTATACGAAGTTTGAAAGTCTTTCGGTACCAAAAACACTACGTAAAACATTAATGAAAAATGTGGCCCCCGTTTTAAAAAAGATCCTTTATTGCATTTGGAAACAAATAACGTACACACGATATACACCTTTTACATACCTTGCTATTGCATGGTCAGAAGTAACATTATTTTTATCATAAGGAAAGTCTGTTTGAATAAAGGAATTTCTAATATATTTATTTATTACATAACAACCTGATTGTCAATACTAAAACGATCACAGACCGTGCGATGGCGAATGTCTGTCAGTAAGGCGGCGAGCTGGCAGAAACGTTAGCACGCCGGGCGAAATGCTTAGCGGTATTTCGTCTGCCGTTACGTTCTCAGTTCAAATTCCGCCGAGGTCGACTTTGCCTTTCATCCTTTTCGGGGTCGATAAATTAAGTACCAGTTTCGCACTGGGGTCGATGTAATCGACTTAATCTCTTTGTCTGTCCTTGTTTGTCCTCTCTATGTTTAGCCACTTGTGGGCAATATAGAAATAAGTATTTCGTCTGCCGTTACGTTCTGAATTCAAATTCCGCCGAGGTTGACATTGCCTTTCATCCTTTCGGAATCGTTAAATTAAATACCAGTCAGTTACGCACTGGGGTTGATGTAATCGACTTAATCCCTTTGTCTGTCCTTGTTTGTCCCCTCTATGTTTAGCCCCTTGTGGGCAATAAAGAAATAAGAAACGTTAGCACGCCGGGCGAAATGCTTAGCGGTATTTCGTCTGCTGTTACGTTCTAAGTTCAAATTCCGCCGAAGTCGACATTGCCTTTCATCCTTTCGGGGTCGATAAATTAAATACCAGTTACGTACTAGGGTCGATGTAATCGACTTAACCCCTTTGTCTGTCCTTGTTTGTGCCCTCTATGTTTAGCCCCTTGTGGGCAATAAAGAAATAAGAAACTTTAGCATGCCTGACGAAATACTTAACGGTATTTCGTCTGCCGTTACGTTTTGGGTTCAAATTCCGCCGGGGTCGACTTTGCCTTTCATCCTTTCGGGGTCGATAAATTAAGTACCAGTTGCGTACTGGGGTCGATCTCACCCTCACCATTGCTTGACAACCGATGCTGGTGTGTTTCTTAACGGTTCAGCAAAAGAGACCGATAGAATAAATACTAGGCTTACAAAGTTCTGGGGGTGATTTTTTTCAACTAAAGGCTGTGCTCCAAATGATGACTGAAACAAGTAAAAGAATAAAAGAAAGAATATATATATATATATATATATATACACACACACAGGGTGCATAAGATATTTGAGGACAGATTTATGTTTATAAAAACACATATATAACTGATGTGTGTGTGTATGCATATGTTTGTATATGTGTATATATATATATATGTATATGTATATGTGCAGTTCATGTGGGAATTTATTCCAACAAAAGGAAAGAAAAAGACGTTTGATTTGGGTGTTTATGAAAGTGGGAGGAATGACCCTTTCATAAACGCCCAAATATCTATTGAATTACATTGTATTGAGTTGAGAAAAGGTCATAAAATAGGTGGTGGTGGTGGTGGTGGAGGCGGTGGCAGCAGCAGGGATGGGAAAGGGGGGCATTATGCTAACATTTTACTAATTAAGTCGACAAATATTGGGTTGTCAGAAAAATTTATTATTATTATTTTATTTTTTTTGTTTGATTGTGTGTGTTTGTGTGTTTTCTACTTGGCACACTATCGTCATATATCTGAAAAAGGTAAAATTTATTCAAGCTTCCAGAAAAAATAAATAAAAGTTGTAGAGTAAGAACAGAGTTAATCCTGTTATATATTTAAGAGATGAGGAATTATTTACATTATTTACATTATTTACATTTGACGGATATTTGTCCTCATCTTGTTTGTTGTTAACACGTTTCGGCTGATATACCCTTCAGCCTTCGTCAGGTGTCTTGGGGAAATTTCGAACCTGGGTTCTCATTCCTAACGATGTTATTATTATTATATTATTATTATTATTATTATTACTATTATTAATCAGGTCACTGCCGTGAATTGAACTCGGAATCTTGGGGTTAGTAGCCCACGCTCTTAACCACTACGCCGTATGCCCGTTAATCCTTCCCGACAAAACAAATAAAAATACATTTCCCATTAATTCAGTTAACATTGGAAAGGATTGAAATAAATGGGGAGGAAGAAAAAAAAGAAAAAACGAAACGAATTTAAATGAGAACCCAATATTATTGGAGCAAGGTATTATTAATTAAATGAAAGAAGAAAAGGAAAAGCTAATTCCCTTGAGGGTTTTTTAGGAAGTGAGCTATTTCAAGGGAAATAAATTTATTGAATTCTTGCATATTTCATTTATTTGGAAATTGGTGCCAAGAGATTTCTATGTAGTTCAGACCACTTTGATATTATTATTATTAAATTTACAGCCAGCTGTTAAAGAGCAAACAAGTACCATGCTTACATTGCATATTTTAGGTACCTAAATAGTCGCAAGCTGGTATAAATATCTTCTCGATTCTTCTATCCTTTAACCCAGCCAAATTTGTATTTTCTGGTATTCTTTGTCATCAGTTTTATAAAAGAACACTGTTCAGTTTCTTTCGACTAATTTTTTTCTTTAAGTTAAATCTGTAATTATTTAAAATTATGGTGTTTGTGAAAAGGTTAGTGATTGTCGTTGGCAGCCTAGTAGGAGAAGCACAAATATACACAATCCCGAACAGGTCTATCCATGACAACCTCCACCTTATGTGATACATCATGGAGATGGCTGGGACTAAAGCTCAATGTGATTCACCTTCTCAATCGTAACATTCATCCTTAGATCTCTTTTGAGTCTTACATGTGTTATCCTGGCCTCTTTAAATGCTTTCACTCCACTCCACACTTTTGTTCACCATCCAGCTCTATCCAAAGCAAGGGTTTGTATGTCCTCCATTCAAGTGACTTTATGGTAGTCTTTATGCCGTCCATGGTAGTCTTTATACCGATAGCGTTTCCTCTCTGCAAGCTCACCATAAAACAGTTGTTTGGGCATGCATTCATCCGCCATGTATATATGTGTAAATTCATATATGCATATGAACTTACACATATATACATACGTATGTGCGTATGTATGTACATACGTACATACAGACATATGTATGTATATATATACATACAGGCATCATTATTACATCAATCTTTATTTGCACTGTGAACAGAGAGATTTAAAATGATGACTTGCAAATTTATTCGTAATACCTTCCAACAAATATGCTAGTTACTGTTGTGTATGTCACAGGAAAACAACCTCTCTTTCCTCTTTGCCACAGTAGTGTGTATGTATGTATATGATGGTGGATGTGATATGAAGAAAATTTGACTGTTCCTTGCTGATCATTGTACAGATACATCAGGGGTGAAGCCACTTGTACTCTAAACTTTTCCTGCACTTAAAGTGAAAAACTACCCGCTGATGAAGTTATTAAGAAAATATATGAAACCAACATTTCAGTCTGTAATGCAAAAAGTAATTTAAAAGAGGATTAGAGAATTAATCTTTAAAGATTAAAAATAAATGAAATTTCTTGTCACACATGAATTCTCCACCCCTGGTTGGGTGGTGTCAAAGATCCCTTGGTTCATGGGAGGTGGGTGAGAAGGGTTAAAGTGGGACAGACCTGCAAAACAAGATTTCAGAAATTCTTAAGTGTTTACTTTTCTCATGATAAGAAAGTTTCATTTGTTTATTCAGTATGTGCATCATTAGAGGGATTAGTTTGGTTTGTTTCTTCCTTTTTTGGAGTTATACCCTGTCTTTGAACATTTGCAGGTGGTAGAATAATTTTACTTTAGTGTATTTGGATGGGTCATTATGCCAATGATAAATACTACACAGTGGTGCGATTTCACTTCTTTTATTATAAATAGCCAATTGAAGGCGATGAGCTGGTAGAATCTTTACCACACCGGAAAAAATGCTTCAAGGCATTTCTTCACCGATTATTTTTTTATATTTTCTTTACTTTACATGTATATGTAAAGTTTCACATAGTTCTCTTGTACACGCACAGACATATACACATATATTCACATATTTTCAGCATTGAACATTACCAGCCCATCTCCATTGTACACACACACACACACACACACACAGGACTTTTTTTTGAGATTTGGTTACTGGTAGTGGTGGGGAGGTTGGCGGTATTGGTGGTAGTGGTAAAGACATTGGTGGCGGTGGTGGTGATGGTTGTGGCAGTATTAGTGATTGTGAAGGCGGCGAGCTGGCAGAAACGTTAGCACGCCAGGCGAAATGCTTAGAGGCATTTTGTCTGTCTTTACGTTCTGAGTTCAAATTTCTCCTGAGGTCGACTTTGCCTTTCATCCTTTCGGGGTTGATAAATTAAGTACCAGTTGTGAACTGAGGTCGATCTAATCGACTGGACCGCTCTCCAAAAATTTCAGGCCTTGTGCCTAGAGTAGAAAAGAATATTAGTGACTGTGATGATGGTTAGTGGTAGTGGCGGCAGTGGTGTTGGTGGTAGTGGTGGGAGTGGTGTTGGTGGTAGTGGCGGCAGTGGTGGTGGTAGCAACTGTGGTTGTGGTGGATGGATATATCCCCCTGCCCACTCTTCTATGTGTTTTGAATTTTAACTGATAATTTGCTGAAGAGGGAAAGACAGACTGAGTCAAATAGACAGCACAGAATCTGTGTCAGGTGCCCTATAAAGTCAATCAAGTTCTCAAATATAGGCCATGTTTGAATGTTGCCTTATTATGAGAGAATGGTTGGGCGAATATGTCTGTTGGACTGGAACACACTGTGCTAGTCTCTCTTTCTCTCTCTCCTTCTCTTTCTTTCTCCTCTCTCCATCTATCTATTTGTGTGTGTGTGTGCTGAAATAAGTATTGGGATAATATGATATAACCTGTTGTCTAATGAATGAGACCAGTAAAAAAATGTATGCATATCAGAGGCGGACCCAAACTTTAGGGGTATGTGCCCTCCTCAAGAAAAGCAGTATGCCCTTCTAAATAATGTCATGCCCTTTTCTCCTGGAATTCTATTCCCTTCTGACATTGTGCCCTCCCTTCAAAAAATTCCTGGGACCACGCCTGTATATAAGGATGAGTGGTTGCATGCACGTGTGTAGTTATATGTATGTAAATAGTTAGGTATGTACATATATATGTGTGTGTGTGTATATATATATATATATATATATATATATATATATATATATATATACATATGTGTGTGTGTGTGTGTACAATGGAGATGGGCTGGTAATGTTCAATGCTGAAAATATGTGAATATATGTGTATATGTCTGTGCGTGTACAAGAGAACTATGTGAAACTTTACATATACATGTAAAGTAAAGAAAATATAAAAAAATAATCGGTGAAGAAATGCCTTGAAGCATTTTTTCCGGTGTGGTAAAGATTCTACCAGCTCATCGCCTTCAATTGGCTATTTATAGTAAAAGAAGTG
The DNA here is from genome assembly GCF_046866305.1 of Octopus bimaculoides. NCBI lineage: Eukaryota > Metazoa > Mollusca > Cephalopoda > Octopoda > Octopodidae > Octopus > Octopus bimaculoides. The sequence goes on from NC_142952.1 coordinate 10,025,848, forward strand.
AAATCGCACCACTGTGTAGTATTTATCATTGGCATAATGACCCAGCCAAATACACTAAAGGAAAACTATTCTACCACCTGCAAATGTTCAAAGACAGGGTATAACTCCAAAAAAGGAAGAAACAAACCAAACTAATCCCTCTAATGATGCACATACTGAATAAACAAATGAAACTTTCCTCCTACCAGCATCCCCCCCCCATCCAACCTTATACATCCTTTGTTTGTTGTTGGCAAGTTATTTGTCCAGTGGCCTTGATGCTGGTGAATTATTTGTCCAGTGGCCTCATTTTGGACCTCCCTTTGTCTAGTGACCTATTTTGGGATTTGGAGATTAAGTGTGTTCCCCCCCCCCCACTACTTAAGTCTTGTATTCTACCTCCTGTACACTGCGTGTTTGTGGTCGTTTGTATATATGTTGTATATAATGTTTGTGTGTATGTGCATGTGTTTGTGCGGTTGTGTGTGTGTGTGTGTGTGTGTGTCTGGTTGTATGTTATGTAGTTGCCTGGTTGAGTGTGTACACAATTGGCTGTGCGTATTTGTATGTATGTATGTATGTGTGTCTGTGTATGTGTGTGAGGATGATGGGGAAGTCTGTATATTGTATTTCTGTGTATACATACGTATGTATGTTTGTGTGTGTGTGTGTGTTTGTACAATGAGAACTTCCTCAGTATTCCATGTGTGTGTGTCTATATGTTGGCGATGAAAAAATTCATTAAGTTTTATGTGTGTCTATGTGTATTTTATAGGAACATTGTCCATATATTTTGTGCTTTTGATTGTTTGTGTGTGTGTGTGTATGTGTATGTAATAGGGAACGTTATAAATTGTATGTGCATGTGCATGTGTATGTGTATGTATATGCTTATCTATTCAAATATATAGAGAATACCTGTCACTCTAATATGCAAATAGAAAATACAAATACCCATCAATGACTTTGTTTTGTCAGCATAGTGTAATCACGCACCAACACCACTACTCTTGCCTCCCTCACCATTCTCAAAAGAGATTTGTTTTCATTAAACAAGATAATATACTCTGAGGTCCTTGAAATTAAAGTTGACACTTTGGAATATATATCTTCATTATCATCATCATCATCATTTATTAACGTCGGTTTTCTATTCTGATTAGGGGTTGCATGGTTTGACAGGATATGGTGAGCCACACAGCTGAGCTTCAATGTATGACTGTATGCCCTTCCTAGCTTAAACCAGCAAACCAATCTTCATGAAAGTTTGCATAGATGTTAAACTAACATCTGGTTCAATTATATATAGGCTAATTGTATTTCAATAAAAATTGCTAATGGGTTCCCCATAGGAGTTGGGCTATTATATGATAAAATGAGAAGGGTCCAAAAGTGTTAGGTTGAGGGAAATGTGGTGGTATAATGAGGTTGGCTGATATTAGGGAAGGGGAGGAGACAGAGAGATAGGGAATGTGAGAGACAGAAAGAGACAAGGACAGAGCGGGAGAGAGAGAATCTGTCTACTGAATTTTCACCTATCAGTTAACACATACACTTTAGTAAGTTAATTATCATATGCTCCATCAAAGCTTTTAGAACATCAATAACAAATGTAAAAGTAAGTAGTGAAAGGTAAAGTGTTTTTATATTTGTTTTCAAATCACCATATTAAGATTTGTTGAAACTTTACCAACATACTGAAACAAGAAAACTATAGATAATATATATATCTCATGTATATTCAAAATTATAAATGAAATATTCTGCTCCAGATAAGGTGGTGAGAATGGACAGAAATGGATGAGTTCATCCTTGATAATGTGTGTGTGTGTGTGTATTGATTTTGTATTTGTTTTGAAAGATTCTTCATGTGAAAACATGTGTAGAGACAGATGTGCTATCTTGGTTGTGGGCAGAAGTCATTACACTAAGAGGGAACACATGTAGACACACACAACTGCGTATGTATGTAGGTAGGTAGGTAGGTAAGTAGGTAGGAATGAAAGAGTAATGAGCTTAAGCCTAGCACAGCCAACCATGACCCACAAGTGGATATGATTTGGTGACATGTACCATGCTTTCACAAATTGCTTTAGACATCTGCATAGTCTTAAGCAGGTATAGACGTTATCTTGACTCACCTAAGCATGAGTTGAAATAGGAAATAGAAACATCTGTTAAAATTAAACAGTAACTCTACTACATCTGCCAGTTTTAGGGCCTTTTAGGGCTCCCTGGTTTCTAAGCACTTTTAGGGTAGCATAGACCCCCCACCCCACCCAACATGCATAGAGGCACAAGCATGGCTGTGATAGTCTCTGGTGTAGCTGTGTGGTAAAAATTTTGCCAGCCTGGAAGGAGGGTGTTAAATGATGATGATATATGTGTGTATGTGTGAAGTAGGTTCTAGCATGGTTTTTACGGCTGGATGCCCTTCCTGATACAAACTACTCCAAAGAGTGTACTGGGTGCTTTTTGTGTGATGTGTGTGTATGTGTGTGTCATCATCATCATCATCATCATCGTTTAACGTCCGCTTTCCATGCTAGCATGGGTTGGACGATTTGACTGAGGACTGGTGGAACCCGAAGGCTACACCAGGCTCCAGTCTGATTTGGCAGAGTTTCTACAGCTGGATGCCCTTCCTAACGCCAACCACTCCGAGAGTGTAGTAGGTGCTTTTATGTGTCACCCGCACGAAGGCCAGTCAGGCGATACTGGCAACGGCCACGCTCAAAATGGTGTATTTTATGTGCCACCCTCACAAGAGCCAGTCCAGGGGCACTGGCAACGATCTCGCTCGAAAGTGTGTTTATATGTATATAGGGAAATAATGTATTATTTTAAACACTCCACTTTTTATTACTCAATTTCTGTTGCAGGGGAACCGGAGTTTAAATATGTCGCCAACATGCACGGCAATGAAGTGGTTGGACGAGAGATGCTGCTCCAACTGGCCGTGTACCTGTGCAAGCAATACAAAGCAGGAAATGAGCCTATCCAGTGGCTTGTTGACCATACTCGTATACACCTGATGCCATCAATGAACCCTGATGGGTGGGAATTGGCCAATAAGCATCTGAAAACTGTAAGTCCAAATTCACCATCCCAGTTCTACCATTGTCTACCAACTCCATTATACCACCCTTAAATCTTGCCATCCAAGATACCCACACCAAATGGTTAGGTGCCACCGTTTTTGTTCCGTTTGTTTGCTTGCTTGTTGCTTTTATCTTTTACTTGTTTCAGTCAATGGTTTGTGGTCATACTGGAGCAACTCCGATACTTATTTGCAGCCTGACACTTTCGTTTGCAGAACTGCTGTGTGGATGTGAACAAACCAACACTGGTTGTCAAGTGGTAGTAAGGGACAAACACAAAGACTCAGATACATGTATATATATGTGTGTGTAGTATATACATATATGTGTGTGTGTGTATGTGTGTGTGCAAGTGTGATTGTGGTAAGAAGATTGCTTCCCAACCACATGGTTCCAGGTTCAGAGTCAGGAAGTGGTACCTTGGTTCAACTGTCTTCTACTATAGCCCAAGGTTGACCAAGGTCTTATGAGTGGATTTGGTAGACGAAAACTGAAAGAAGCCTGCCATATATCAGCACTACGGTGGCAAACTGGAGAATCACTAGCACACTTGGCAAAATGCTTAGCAGCGTTTTGTCCGTCTTTACATTCTGAGTTCAAATTCCATCAGGGTCAAGTTTGCCTTTCGTCCTTTTGGATGTACCAGCTACGCACTGGGATCGATGTAATCGACTTGCCCCCTCCTGCAAAATTGGCGACCTTGTGCCAAAATTTAAATCATTATTATTACTATCAGTATTGTTGCTTATCAGCAAAGTTTGAAATAGATATGTGCAATATTCAAGACAACATCTGTCCATTCACTCCAATGTTGTGTTTGATTGCAGGCATTAAACGGGTTTTAAAAAGAAATGAAAACAGAATAAGCATAGAACAAAATAAAACATATGAAATAGAAAACAAAGATCTCATTTATATCTCTTTCGTTTGTATTGTCTGTGTATTTGTACAAGTGTTTTTTATCTGTTAGTGCTTGTGCGTGTGTGGGTTGATATGTGTGTGTGCTTTTGTGTGTGGGGGTTGATATGCAAATATGTCAGGTGTGGATTGTATGGTTAGATAAGGCAGGCCATACCTACCCAAACTACAGCTATAAATATTAGTTTCACATTTTGGCACTGAGCCAGCAAGTTCTTGGGAGGGGCTAATCAATTACACCGATTTCAATGCTCAACTGGTACTTATCTTATCAACCCAAAAAGGATGATAGACAAACTCAACCTTGGCACAATTTGAACTCGGAATGTAAAGACAGAAAATGCCACTAAGCAATTTGCCCAGCATGCTAATGATTCTGTCAGCTCACTGCATTATATAGCTATAAATGTGGATTTCAAATTTTGGCACAAAGCCAGCAATTTTGGGGCAGGGGCTAAGTTATTTACATCCACCCCAGAACTCAACTGGAACACATTTTATTGACCCTGAAAGGATGACAGCCAAAGTCAACCTCAGCAGAATTTGAACTTAGAACATAAAGACAGACGAAATATCACTTAACAAGTCTACCAGCTTGCTGCATTATACAGATATAGATATTAATTATTGATCTGCTTAGGACTTGTTCCCAATTTACGCGGGGTTACAGAGGACGTCGTCAAACCAGATACTCAGCTAATTTCTTGGTGCAGTAGGAATTGAACGCACCAGTCGAAGGGAGACAAGTTGTTGTATGGGAAACCAAACAATGGGATAAGTTTAGAAACCCTGCCTCTACGTTTTGTAGTAGTTTGTGGTTATGAAAGTTATTTATGCAGTGGGACTGAACCCAGAACCATGTGGTTGGTAAGCTAATTGCTAAATGTGTGACTTACATATGAGGAATAGATTTATTTGGTAGAGAGATGTTGAATATATTGTGTGTGTGTGTGTGAGACGGTGTGTGTATATCTGTATGATTGTGTTTCTGTGAGTGTGTGCGTGTGTGAACGCGTCTGTATGCATGAGGTGTGAATGTGTATGTGTATGTGGTAGGATATAAATGCGTGTGTGTGTGTGTGCTTGTTTCTGTATACATGTATGTATGTGGAGGCGCAATGGCCCAGTGGTTAGGGCAGCAGACTCGCAGTCATAGGATTGCAGTTTCGATTCCCAGACCGGGCGTTGTGAGTGTTAATTGAGCAAAAACACCTAAAGCTCCACGAGGCTCCGACAGGGGATGGTGGCGAACGCTGCTGTACTCTTCCACCACAACTTTCTCTCACTCTTACTTCCTGTTTCTGTTGTGCCTGTAATTCAAAGGGTCAGCCTTGTCACACTGTGTCACGCGCTGAATATCCCCCGAGAACTACGTTAAGGGTACACGTGTCTGTGGAGTGCTCAGCCACTTGCACGTTAATTTCACGAGCAGGCTGTTTCCGTTGATCGGATCAACTGGAACCCTCGACGTCATAAGCGACGGAGTGCCAACAACAACATGTATGTATGTGTGAGTGAGAAATCTGAGATTCAGATCAATTATGCAACAACTTATGTTTTCATTCACATTGTTCAATTTGAGTTGTATACAAATCTTATTTGAAAGCAGATACATAACGAATTCATAAAATACCCTTAATGGTGATTATACGCCGCTGCAGGGAGACTAATAAATGAAGGCAGCTGTTGACTTGATGTGTTTAAGTTACTGAGTTTATATCATCCAGGAGAAATGACATAAACAGCTGCAATGGTCTTATTAATAATCCAGAACAGAAAATATGACAAGTAGCATATAGCTCAACCATAAATTGCAAGAGCTTTACTTTCCAAAACCTTCTCAGATTTACTACTTCAGCCATCAAAATATTCTGTCAAATGTAATGCTCATTTATTTAAATTGTTTTAAATTAATCAAGAATTATCTTGAAATTTCAAAATTTTGATGATGCAAATATTTTACTTTTAGCATTGTAGGGTATGTGCGAGAGGCTGGATCTGATTGGTTTGAATGCTAATGGGTTACTCTTTTACTTGTTTGAGTCATTTGACTGTGACCATACTGGGGCACTGCCTTGAAGAATTTTTAGTTAAATAAATTGAGTCCAGTACTTATTTTTTTCCTTCAAACCCTGCTATTCATTCTATCAGTCTCTCATGTCGAACCGCTAAGTTGTGGGGACATAAACACACCAACACCAGTTGTCAAGTGGTGGTGGTGGTGGTGGTGGTGGTGTGACAAATATAAACACAGAGACATATACACATGGATATATATATATATATTTCCGAAATTGTTTAAATGTGTATAGAATAATATATCAGTTGAATAAAGTTACATGGTCTGGTTTTCACATTTTTTATTATATATATATATAGACCTTTGGAAATGTGCTGTGCGTGAGAAGACCCGGCAAGCCAAGTAAGATTGTTGCCAGTGCCCCTGGACTGGCTCTTGTGCGGGTGGCACATGAGATGCACCATTTTGAGCGTGGCCGTTGCCAGTACCGCCTGACTGGCTCCCGTAGGATTTTCGAGTGAGATCGTTGCCAGTGCCCCTGGACTGGCTTGTGCGGGTGGCACATAAAAGACACCATTTCGAGCATGGCCGTTTTCGTGCGGGTGACACGTAAAAGCACCCACTACACTCTCTGAGAGGTTGGCGTTAGGAAGGGCATCCAGCTGTAGAAACTCTGCCAAATTAGATTGGAGCCTGGTGTTGCCATCCGGTTTCACCAGTCCTCAGTCAAATCGTCCAACCCATGCTAGCATGGAAAGCGGACGTTAAACGATGATGATGATGATGATGATATATATATATATATATATATATATATATATATATATATATATATTTCCTCTCTCTCTCTCTCTCTCTCTCTCTCTCTCTGTCCTTCTGTACCAAACACAACCTCTACCAAGCTATCATTACCTCTGTACCTATTGAATCATCTGCTCTCACTCTGTATTTCCATAGACCGGTAGAGAAGACTGGTTAATTGGTCGTGCCAATGCCAACAAAGTTGATTTAAATCGAAACTTTCCTGACCTCAACAACATCGTCTATGAGAACGAACAGACCCACGGACCAAACAACCACCTCGAGAAGTTGGCATATGCATTGATAACACCAGACGTAAGTCAATTTATATATATTCTTTTGTTCTGTTATTAATTTCAGTGTGGCCATACTGGAGCACCACCTCTAACAGTTTTTTTGTTAGTTCTATCAATGGCAATATCTCTATCAGCTTAGTATGTCTATCTTTGTTTATGCCTGATTTCCTTCATCACTAATCCATGATGTGGAGACGCAATGGCCCAGTGGTTAGGGCAGCGGACTCTGTTTTTTACCTTCTTCAATACACATGTATTTTTATCTCAATAGATGTCACCAGTATAGCACTTATCCTACCTTAATTCCAGTAGATCAGGGGTTTTCAAACTGTGGTCCGCGGACCACAGGGGGTCCGCAAGGACAAGACAGGGGGTCTGTGGACAGCAAATACTTTTTATGGGCAATTTGATTATATATATGTTTTTTAATCGAAATCTTTTAATTGACAATAAACCTATTTGTTAAATACTGTTAGATAAATAAATGTAAAAATATATGTTATTTTAAGCAAATATTTATGTATAAATTTCATAAGCGTTTATAAGGGGGTCCCTAAGGTAAAGCCTGAAATATAAAGGGGTCCGCAAGTCAAAAAGTTTACAAAACCCCTGCAGTAGATGATATACTTCAACATACACAAAGTAGAAAACATTTATGGCCTAAGATAAAATATCTTCAAGAATGTCTATATTTCTTTCTTTGCAGTTAGAGTCGGAGACAAAGACAGTTATGAAATGGCTGAGTGCTTACCCATTTGTCCTGTCAGCTAATCTGCATGGTGGTGACTTGGTAGCTAACTACCCATATGATCTGACCCGCAGTGGTAAACAAAAAGAGTATAGTATCAGCCCTGATGATGCGACCTTCAGGTTGGTTCACTTCTAGATTTTTTTGGCTGGGATTTCATTTGTTTGGTTGTAGCTTTGGTGATGTGACATCCATATTCAACAGAACAAATCTCAGAAATCCCTTTACACACATGAACTGACATATATTATCATCATCGTCTTTGTTTTAACATCCACTTTTCCATGATTGTATGTGTTGCACCGTGCTTACACCAACATTAAATAGTACACACACACACACACACACACACACGTCATTTAATGTCCATTTTATCCTGCTTCCATGGGACTTAACTCAAAACTGTGTGGTTGGGATGCATGCATACTTCTTAAACTCACAGCCATATATAGCATGGCTAGAGTTGACTGTGGCATGAAAATTGATTGATTAAAAACGAATTTATCAGATATCATGCAAGATAAATTCTTGGTTTAAAGAAATTTATGCACACACACACACACGCACACACACTGTCTCTGTCTCTCTTTCTCTCTTTCACACGCACTCATATACACACGCACACAGTCTCAACCGCATTCACACATACACATTCAGTCTCACACATTGCAAATCAGGTAACGATTCCCTCCATTTCTAACGCCCATCACTAACGTGTCTCACGAATCCGCACGCTTTCCTTATGTAAAAGCTTTTAGGCATTACGCCAACCAACGATGTCAGAAAAGCAAGGACCATAAATACTTTTTCTAATTATTTTCGTCGGATGAAATTCCTCCCGGATTCCAATTTGGTTTTCACAGCTAACAATTACCATGAAGTAGTCTCCCTTCGACCACTATAGGACTGATCCGAGTTATTTCCCTTTATACCTCTTGCCCATTGATATTTCCGATTGAACGGCCATTTCGATTACTCGATCCATTTTTGACAAATGAGAATCTGATTAACTTGTACATTATATTCTAATTACTTTTTCCGTTTGTTTGTAAGCATGTGTGTATGTCAGATAGTCCTTGTATTTTGTAGTATATATGACGGTCACCCCCCCCCCCCCCATCGATTTCAGCGTGTGAGCGTTTGAAGGAGACGATTACTCTTTTACTTGTTTCAGTTATTTGACTGCGGCCATGCTGGAGCACCGCCTTTAGTCAAGAAAATCGACCCCAGGACTTAATCTTTGTAAGCCTAGTACTTATTCTATCGGTTTTCTTTTGCCGAACCGCTAAGTTACGGGGACGTAAACACACCAGCATCGGTTGTCAAGCGATGTTGGGGGGACAAACACAGATACACAAACACGCAAAAAAGTTTAATAATAAAAGTTGCATCTATTGACGATGAATATGTGAACGTAATTTGAATCCGGGTATGGAATATATATATATATATAGTGTGTGTGTGCATTGGGTTATTCCATGAATAATGTGGGGTTTTTTATACTTTTTTTTTATTTTTCAAAATTAAGATTAAGTTTGTGTGTCTGTCCCCCCACCATCACCGATGCTGGTGTGTTTACGTCCCTGTAACTTAGCGGTTTGGCAAAAGAGACCGATAGAATAAGTACTAAGCTTACAAAGAATAAGTCCTGGGGTTGATTTGTTCGACTAAAAGGCAATGCTCCAGCATGGCTGCTGTCAAATGACTGAAACAACAAAAGGATAAGAGAATGTGTGTGTGTGTGTGTGTGTGTGTGTGTGTGTACTCTGGCTCTGAGTACAAATGTCTTGTTTTCATAAGTTTCTAATCAAAATCTTCCACCAAGCTTTAGTCACAATTTATGTTCCTAACACTAGTTGAATGATAACTAAGTTATTTTACTAAATTCTTTGTTATATTTAAAGTAATTGAAAGAAATCCAGAACATCTTAAAAGAATAAATACAATAACAAAAGAGTTAACCTAACTTCTGGACTTATTTTAATTGGAACTATCCAAGCAATAGTAATCAATCTACATGGATAAAAGCAATTTTTTTTTTAACAGTTTTTATCCTGAGAATCACCTGTTACTTTTGTTTGAAAGTGAAATATATATAAACGTGTATATGAATTGAACGTGTGTGTGTGAGAGAGAGAAAGATAGATAGAGAGTCATTTATACATACATGCGAACACAGATGTTCACTTGCTCTCTCTCTCTCTCTCTCTCTCTCTCTCTCTCTCTCTCTCTCTCTCTCTCTCTCTCTCTCTCTCTCTCTCTCTCTCTCTCTCACACACACACATGCAAAAAAGATGTATGCATATGTATTGATGTATGTTTGTATACATGACAATACATCTCTTCGCTCACTCTCTCTCTCTCTCTCTCTTTGTGTCCCTCTCTCTCTCTTTCAATCACACACACATCTATTTCATATATACGTACATACATCTTTCACTTTCTCCTCTCTTTCCCTTTAAAACAAAAGTAAATTAATAAAACTCCGGTTGATGAAATTACATTCAGTTAAAAATATTTCTAATTGATTAAAATATTGTCTACGTCAAAAAGTTGACTTTTTAATTTTTTTTCTTAGCGCGAAGACTGTGTGTGTGAATTTGTACGTGTTCTGTTTCTGAGAGCTATTCTATTGGACCTCCGTCTAATCATTAAAACATTGTTTTAATGATTCAGCATTAAGTGCTGCAGCATATGTTTGCTGATCTTGGGGAAGTCTCATCTCACTTCTCTCTTGAGACTCCATCTGATGTACTGCTGCATGCCTTTGCTGATGTTGAGAAAGTCTCCTCTCCCTTCTCTCTTGAGACTGTATTTTATTTCTTTATTGCCCACAAGGGGCTAAACATAGAGGGGACAAACAAGGACAGACAAAGGGATTAAGTCAATTACATCGACCCCAGCGCGTAACTGATACTTAATTTATCGACCCAGAAAGGATGAAAGGCAAAGTCGACCTCGGCGGAATTTGAACTCAGAACATAGCGGCACACGAAATACCGCTAAGCATTTCGCCCGGTGTGCTAAAAATTCTGCCAGCTTACCGCCTTGAGACTCCATCTGATGTGCTTCAGCATCCCTTTGCTAACGTTGAGAAAGTCTCATGTCCCTTATTTCTTGATACTCGTGACTTCGGATTTCTGCACTCCTCCTTGCTTCATAGGTGCTTCCAGACAGATTATGTTGTTTTTTTTTGGTTTTTGGTGACATATTTTTTTCAATGTTTTAAACAAAAAATTATGAACATAGAAAAAAATATACTTTGATCTCTAATTTTGTAAGCAGTTTTATGTATGTAGTATATCTATATTTTTGTATGCTGTATAAATTAACCAAATATATGCAAATTGTAAATACATTGCAACTTTGCAACTGCTGTGCTAATTATGAACAGTTAATTGAACGGCAGATGTGTATTTTTATATAAGTTGGACCATCTCGTCACATATGTATGTATGTGAGTGTTTGATAACATATGTAATGGGCATGCAAACACACACACACACTCACAGACACATACAAATGACGTATACAAAATGTGATGATATGCACACATACACTGTCACATACATATAGTAAAAGAGACACATACAGACATACACTCACGCATGTCAATCGTCACATGTATATGAATGTGTAGATGTGTGTGTGTGTGTGTATGTATGATTAATGATGTACCTAATGCAGAAACACACACACACAGTCAGAAAGACACACAATCATACATACACATGCATACGCACGCATATGTGATGTCATCGTGGTATAAAATGTCCTTTACTTTCTTGTGTGTATCGAACATACAAACGCACACACACAAAAGCGAATGAATAAAAGTGAAACAATATTATATCACACAAGGCTGTCAATTTGTAGAGAGAAATTACAAACCCAATTTCAGCATATAAAGCTGTAAAAGAAAACAGCTTGAGTGAAAATACTTGAGCCATGCATGAATGCTCAATGGCATGGTTGAATTCTCATTGGTTTGTATCACAACGGTTTTTGATAGAGGGAGAAATGTAAATAGACAGAGGGCAAACAATTTAAAATAAGTAATATGTAGGGAGAACATACAAATAGCATATAGACAAAGATATTTACGCATATGACTGGCACACATGCTGGTAGAATGTAATAAACACCATCCAGAAGCTGTCGATGTCAGCATCCCCCCAACTGGTTCCTTTGGCGATGGCACGTAAAAATCATCTTCCAAACGTAGTTGATGCCAGTGCCCCCCAACTGGCTCCCATGCTGGTGGAATGTAAAAAGCACCATCTGAATGTGGTCAATGCCAGTGTTGCCTGACTGGCTTCCATGCCAGTGGTATGTAAAAAGCTCCCACTACACTCTTGGAGTAGTTGGCATTAGGAAGGGCATCCAGGTGTAGAAACCTTGCCAGATCAGATTGGAGCCTGGTACAGCCTACTGGCTTGCCAGTCCTCAATCAAACTGTTCCAATCCACGCCAGCATGGAAAGTGGGTGTTAAATGATGATGGTTATGATGATGATGATGATGATGGTTATGATGATGATGATGATATAGATATAGCTATATAAATGTATGTGTGTGTGTGTGTCTTGTGTCTTGATTATAACTAAACATGTTCACTCAACCATGTCAGCCTTCATTTCAGGCACAAAATATACTGCCACGTGACACTAATGCACAGACATAGCAGGAAATGTATAGAAGGTTCTAAACTTAATCACGTGTTCATTCTCTAGAAACACTTGACAGAAAACATTCAGAGCATTGATTGTTTAGTATTATCACTAAAATTGTTCAGTCATTGTGTCAGCCTTAACTTAAGACACTAAACATTGTCACTTGATACTAACACACAAATTAAGTGAGCAACCTATAAAAATTTCTAAGACCAGTGATGTGACTATTCTCTACCAATCAAACCTTGTCCAAAACATAGTAATTTGAGCCAAGAACTCCCTATAAAATCAGGGCAAGTTTCAGACATTAGTCAGAAGCAAAACAGCTGCAACATAAGCCATGTGTTTCTATTTCCAATATTTTAACTATTCTCAGTGCCTTTTGAACTTCTATTTTTCACACACACACACACACAAAAACACACATACATACATATATATGTATATACATATATAGTTCAAAAAAGAAAAACGACAAAAAACAACAACGCGAGGACGTGATACAGATTGTGTTACTGGACGCTCGGGAAAGGAAAAAAAGAGAATTTGACGTTTCGAGCGGAGCTCTTCGTCGGAAACATAGGACAGTCCATAGAAGGGAAGACGGAGGAAGAAAAAATCGCCAACAATATCCACGAGACACATGCATACATATATATACATATATATAAATACATAGGTGGTGAAAGTCATGGAGAGGTTCATAGCCAAGTAATTAGGGAAAGAGTCTGCTTAGAACAATACAGTTCGGCTTTGTGCCAGGTAAAAGCACCACTGATGCTATATTCCTGATGCGGCAACTGCAGGAGAAAAACCTAGCCAAAGATAAACCCCTATATTTGGCTTTTGTGGACTTGGAGAAAGCCTTAGACAGGGTCCCCAAATCCTTTATCTGGTGGGTGATGCGGAAACTAGGGATTGACGAATGGTTAATAAGGGCTGTACAGGCCCTATATAGAGATGCCGTTAGTAGGGTTAGGATTAGAAATGAGTATAGTGAAGAATTCTGGGTAGAAGTAGGGGGTCCACCAAGGATCAGCCCTCAACCCCCTCTTATTCATCATAGTCCTCCAAGCAATAACAGAGGAGTTCAAAACAGGCTGCCCCTGGAAGCTCCTCTGTGCTAATGACCTGGCTCTCATAGCAGAATCACTACCAGAACTAGAGAAGAAACTTCAAGTGTGGAAGCAAGATTTAGAATCGAAGGGCCTTAGAGTCAATGTTGCAAAGACCAAAGTTCTAGTAAGTAGGAAGGCGAACGCATCACACGCCCCTTCAGGTAGGTGGCCCTGCTCGATCATTAGAAAGGTTGTAGGTAGAAACTCCATAAGATGTACCCAGTGTAAGCTATGGACACATAAGAGGTGCAACAACATCAAAGGAAGATTAACTGGGAAGATAGCTTTCATGTGAAGCAGATGCACAAAGGCAATAAACACCACAGATGCTCAGAAAACAGACTCCATCACATGCTGGGGGAGAAACTAGAAGTAGTTGATAGCTTCCGCTACCTAGGTGACCAAGTCTGTAGTGGGGGTGGATGCTCAGAGAGTGTTACTACTAGAATAAGAATAGCCTGGGCAAAGTTCAGAAAGCTTCTGCCCCTACTGGTGACAAAGGGCCTCTCGCTCAGAGTGAAAGGTAGATTGTATGATGCATGTGTGCGAACAGCTATGCTTCACAGCAGTGAAACATGGGTCATGACTGCTGATTTTGAGAAAGGAGAAATAAACTAAGTTAAATCTCTGAGCAAGATATAAACAATAGCAATACGGAATCGTAACCTGTAATTGCCTAGCCAACTGGAAGAGATGTCTTCCCGGGGCTATAAACATCAGTTGCACTCTTCTGTATAGGACGCCATGCTTCGTTAGCAATTATATGTTATGATTCCATATTGCTATTGCTTATATCTCGCTCAGAGATTTAATATAGACTGTTTGTCACTGAAGAAAGCAGGTAGTATTTTGTGAGTGGAGTGAGTTTTTGTGACTAGCTGGTGATTAACAGACTCTGAGGACAGGTAACCACCCAGAAACTCAAGTCCATGTATATCACATAAGGATAGAGATGGGAATGATGACCACCTCTTGCAAATACTAATCAGATACAGAATGTGTGTCACTAGCCAGCTAGAAGAGATGTCTTCCTGGGGCTATAAATGTCAGTAGCACTCTCCTGTATAGGATGCCATGCCACTGTTTATATCTTGCTTAGAGATTTAATATAGCCTATATATGTGTGTGTGTGTATGTATGTATATATTTATCTGTGTGTGTGTATATATATATGTATGTATATGAATATGTATGTATATGTATTGAGCGTGGCCGTTGCTAGTACCGCCTGACTGGCCTTCGTAGGATTTTCGAGCGAGATCGTTGCCAGTGCCCTTGGACTGGCTCTTGTGCAGGTGGCACATAAAATACACCATTTCGAGTGTGGCCATTGCCAGTACCTCCTGACTGGCCTTTGTGCTGGTGACACGTAAAAGCACCTACTACACTCTCAGAGTGGTTGGCGTTAGGAAGGGCATCCAGCCTTAGAAACTCTGCCAAATCAGATTGGAGCCTGGTGTAGCCATCTGATTTCACCAGTCCTCAGTCAAATCGTCCAACCCATGCTAGCATGGAAAGCGGATGTTAAACGACGACGACAATGATGATGATGATGATGTATGTATGTATATATTTGGCCCAACATCTTATATATGAAAGACATTGACTTGAAATTCAGTCACTTTATGTCAACATTACACACACTATATGCACTAAATGCACTCCGCAAAGAAAGGCTAGCATACTGACTAACAAGGCTCCCAGGGGCAGAAAAATCCTGATGAGATGAGCATCAAAGTTCTCAAACCAGTTGAATAGACAACTGAAGTATAGGAAGAAGTCTATTGTAATACACACACTCCCGGAATTCAAAAGCAAGATCACATCCTGTTAGGAAAAGGAAATAGAAGAGAGACAGAGAGTACCGAGTTGTGGAAAGCATAAAAACAAACCATAAAGCTTTCCTATAAATTTACAAATGAAACACCCATAATCCAATATAAAATAAGACCATTATTCCAAGGGAATGACTCATAAACTGCAGACCCAGAAAGGGTAAGTGAGGTACTCAGTGGACAATTTAAAAGCGTCCTTACTTCTGTTGGATGCATGCAGATAAAAAAAACCTAGCTGAATTCTTTAATATTGCAGCTCTAGAAAAAGGAGGTGCCAACCACTAATTACAGCAACATTGAGGAGACAGATGTAACAGTGGCCATCAATGAAATGAGCTCAAGCTCTGCAATTGGTCCTGATGGCTTCCCAGCTATTCTGAAGTCGTGTAAGCAGGCTTTAGCGAAACCACTTCAGACATTTTTCCAAAGTTTCCTTGCAAGTGGTATATTTTCTAAAAAAAGCTAAAAGAAGGCATTATATCCCCTGTCCACAGGGATGGAAGCAGAGCAGAGGCCAAAAACTACAGGCCAATCTCTCTGACTTCACATGTCAGTAGGGTCATGGAGTAAATCATTAGAAAGAAGCTGATAATGTTCCTGGAAGAAGATGACCTTCTGAACAATACCCAGCTCTTATGACACGTTGGCTGAGTTTTGAAACAGCTGCTTCATGTCATCGTGATATGCCTTGACTTTTCAAGGGCATTTGATAAGGTACACCATGTCATGATGTGTCATGGGCTGCGTGACCTTGGCATTGTTGGTAAACTGGGAGGGTGGCTGGCATGACTTCCTTGAAGATGGAGGTCGGGCAGTTGCAGCCACTGGGGAAACTCAAATCCTGGGTGATGTAAACATATATATGTATGCATACATATATATGTATATATATGTATATATATGTATATATATATATATATATATATATATGTAAACTGTGTGTCATGCGTTATTGCAGGTCAAAATTTTGCTCCCCACTACTTAATTTATTTCCTCATAACTTTTGAAAATGGATATACTTTTTATTAAGAATAGTATTTGGACGTAGTTGTTTTGTTATATATATATATATATATATATATATATATATATATATATATATATATATATATATATATATATATATATATATATATGTGTGTGTGTGTGTGTGTGTGTGTGTGTGTAAACTGTGTGTCATGCTTTATTGCAGGTCAAAATTTTGTTCCCCACTACTTAATTTATTTCCTCATAACTTTTGAAAATGGAGATTCTTTTTATTAAGAATAGTATTTGTATGCAGTTGTTTTGTTAAAGTTGAGTATACAATAATTTAACTTAATTGATTTGTAATATCACTTAATTTCAATGAACTAAACAAATTTCTTGTGATAAAAGGATTCCACAGAATGTACAACATAAAAAGATGCCACAATGTACAACAATCTTTTTGAGCAACAGTGCTAGTCCCATACTTTTTAAGGTTTATTATGACATTCTGTAACCCTTTTGGGCATGCATATTTTTCAATTCTAGTTTCATACTTTTTAAGGTAATGCTTGTAATATTTTATATATGTATCGTATTTCTCCTAATGGGTGGGGCAGTCTCTAATAAACTGACATCTGAATGCCGACCAACTGAAATAGTGTGACTGTCACAATAGTAAAAAATATTTGATAAAATCAATAATAATTGTCGTATTTGTTTATTATCCATACGGAGAGATACTGAACAGCAGCTAGTATATTATGTTATTGTTGTTGGTACTCCGTCGCTTACGACGTCAAGGGTTCCAGTTGATCCGATCAACGGAACAGCCTGGTCGTGAAATTAACGTGCAAGTGACTGAGCACTCCACAGACACGTGTACCATCCCCTGCCGGAGCCTCGTGGAGCTTTAGGTGTTTTCACTCAATAAACACTCACAACGCCCGGTCTGGGAATCGAAACCGCGATCCTATGACCGCGAGTCCGCTGCCCTAACCACTGGGCCATTTCGCTTCCACAGTATATTATAAGCAGTACTATAAAGAAATGTATTTTAAAAAATATTGATAATATTAATTTTTAGAAAATCATTAGCAAAATCTAAAATGATGTACCATGCAATGAAGCGAAGGTGAAAATGAGTAATGCAAAATTCTCAAAGACAGCTGCATACCAAACTATCACTCATTGATTGATGATGATTGAAAATTAACCAATAAAACGTGATCACCATGCAAATGGCCATGGCCCCCTTACACTTTCATTCGCAACTTAGGCATATATTATCAGACACACAGTGGACTTGACTATAACATTCTGTTGTCAGTCACTGTGTGCCTGACAGATACACACACACACACACACACACACACACACACAAAATGACAGTTGGAATTTTTTTTTTAATTGTTATGTGTGTCAGTATGTATGTGCACCTGCCATTTTTTTTTTTGTTTTTTGTTTTTTTGTTTTTAACATTAAACTATGATGCAGTTGTAATCTACAAAATCTGAAATGAATTTGTAGAAAATATCTTTAAAAGATATCCATTTTATTGAAAGTTATGAGGAAATAAAATCAATGTGGGAGGTGGGGTGGGGGGCACACTTGAGTTGGTCTGCCTATAATCATCTCGAGTTATAGAGTGGCACCTTGGGCAAATATCTTCGGTTATAGCTTCAGGCTGACTAAAGCCTTGTGAGTGGATTTGCTAGGAGGAAATTGAAAGAAGCCTGTCATGTATGTGTGTGTGTTTGTGTCTGTATTTGTTCCCACCACTGGCTTGACAGCTGGTATTGGTGTGTTTATGTCCCTGTAACTTAGCAATTCAGCAAAAGTGACTGATAGAATAACAAAAAATAAGTACTGGGGTTGTTTCATTTGACTAGAAATTCGAGGCAGTGTCCCAGCATAGCTGCAGTCTAATGACTGAAGCGAGTAAAAGAGATAAGAAAAAAAGAGACAAAACCATCACTGCTTTTCTTCATATTGGACTTTTTGTTTTAAGAGCTTTACCACCATCACCACACCCACCACCACCACCACAACCACCTTCATAACCACCACTACCACCACCATCACCATCACTACCACCGCCATCATCACCAACACCAGTACCACCAACACCACCTCTGTATGTTATGGTTTCCTTTAATTGTTCTTTCTTTCATATTTTTTTAAAGGTACCTTGCTGAAAGTTACGCTAAGAACCACAAAATAATGAGTAGCAACCACAGCACCTGTGGAATGGCTAATGATCAGAACTTTGGAATTCAAGATGGTATTACAAATGGTGGAGATTGGTATTCTGTGTCCAGAGGTATATTGACATCATTATTATTATCATCATCACCACCTCCACCACCATCATCATCATTGTCATTGCCATTTTTATTGTTTTTTCTCTCAGAATTCTTGGTCTTGTTTGCTCTGGTCGATTCTGTGAGAGTGGACAGTGACCTGTTGTCAGAGTTCTCACAGGGTCTCTTTCCACACATCATAGGCTTTGATAATTGGTTGTTAATTATTGTTAATTATTTCCTCCTTTTATCCCTCCCTCTACCTCTGAATGTTTCTCCTGAAATAAGATGCTATGGACAGGCAGATGGATATCAGCATCCCTTTTATAATATCAGAGGATACACGATAAGCTAACAAAATAAGATTATAAATTACTAGCTTAAAAGTCGCATTCTGTGCAGACTTTTAGGCTAGCTCTTGCAGAGGGATAATTGGGCCTGTAGCCCCAAACTAAAGAGAGCTAAACAGCATGATTATAATACGTCTATAATGACTACATGCCCCAGTAGTGTTTGATCAGAGGTTGACAGATGAGAATTCTGTAATGCAATCATTCTATTGTTCCAGTCCCAAGTTGAATTCCAACTGTTGGCCAAGTTGTCTCAAAGTTCTTATCTCAATGTAAAATTAATGAAGGGAACATCATTTATCTCCCCTTTGATCTCTGACATCATCTGACAAATGCCAACCGAGATGGTGTGAATCAGCCAAGCTTTACCTGCTAGAAATAGCAACCCAAATGCTTTTAAATCCAAGAACCAAATCATCCTGATTCCAAAAAGGTATATGTCTATGTAGAGCAAATGTAGACTGAGATACAGAGGTACTGGACAATGACTGAAACAGGTAAAACATAAAAGATGTAACTGACTTATTGACTGTTTCATCGATTGATTGTTAGCTTGATTGATCAAGTTATTGCTTCATTGATTGTTTCCTTGATTATTTGACGGCTTCACTGATTGTCACTTTGTTTTATTGACTATTAAATTATTAGTTTTATTTCGTCAATCAATTGCTTCCATGATTGTTTGTCTGTCTAATTGATTGTCCCAATGTCTCACTGATTGTTAATTTAATTGATTAAAAGTTTAGTCATTGATTTTGTTTTTATTGATTATTTAATCAACCAGTTATTTTCCTGCTTATTTAAATAGCCAATTGCTAGTTTGATGGTTTCACTGATTGCTTGCGTTTTCCACAGGAATGCAAGACTACAACTACCTGGAGACAAACTGCTTTGAGATCACCTTGGAACTCGGCTGTGATAAGTTCCCACCAGCTTCACAACTGAAAAAATATTGGAATGACAACAAGAATGCTCTAATTACATACATGATGCAGGTAATTAAATCTGCCAACCTAACCCATCATATACCCTAACCCTAACCCTAAGCCTACCCACATTTAAAAATTTCCATCTGTGTTTCTATACTCCATACATACGACATTTAAATCCTGCCAACTCTTTGCTGTACTCTTCCTTGACCTTCATACCTTTCTTTCTGATATCATTACTCATCATCATCATCATCATCATTGTT
The DNA here is from genome assembly GCF_046866305.1 of Octopus bimaculoides. Classification (NCBI taxonomy): domain Eukaryota; kingdom Metazoa; phylum Mollusca; class Cephalopoda; order Octopoda; family Octopodidae; genus Octopus; species Octopus bimaculoides. The sequence goes on from NC_142952.1 coordinate 10,046,150, forward strand.
TAATGTCCACCTTCCATGATGGCATGGGTTGGACAGTTTGACCAGGCAGAAGACTGCACCAGAAGGCGGCGAGCTGGCAGAAACGTTAGCACGCCGGTCGAAATGCTTAGCGGTATTTCGTCTGTCTTTACGTTCTGAGTTGAGTTCAAGTTCCGCCGAGGTCGACTTTGCCTTTTATCCTTTCGGGGTCGATAAATTAAGTACCAGTTACGCACTGGGGTCGATATAATCGACTTAATCCCTTTGTCTATCCTTGTTTGTCCCCTCTATGTTTAGCCCCTTGTGGGCAATAAAGAATTAAGAAGACTGCACCAGACTGCTATGTCTGTTTTGGCATGGTTTATGTGACTGGATACCCTTCCTAATACCGACCACCCAGCAGAGTGGACCGATTGCTTTTTACATGGCATCAGCACAGGTGAGGTCAGTTTTGGCATGGTTTTTGCAGCTGGATGCCCTTCCAAATGCCAACCACTTTACAGTGTGGACTGGATGCTTTTAACGCAGCACCAGTGCTAACAGGGTGACTAAGTACCTGCAAGACAAGGATCCTTTGAAGTGGAGAGGGCACTGGGGGAGGTGATCTTATGTCAGATGATGAAAGGTTAGAGTGTGACAGTAAGACAGAAACAGGTGTCTTGCTTTAGAAGAGGTACATTTATAATATCTTTTTTTCTTGAGCCCCTTTTGTGTGATATCTCTTTCCTCACACTCATTCTCTGTGAGATCTTTATTCTCACACTCATTTCTATGATATCTGTATTCATATCCACATTCTCTTACTATAAGCTGTGAAAAGTGGTTGAAAACCACTGTTATAATCAAAGCCAAACCCACTATTGTCATGTGATTAAAAAAATTTTTTTTTCCATTTTTCAGTCTCACATTGGTTTGAAGGGTTTTGTGTTAAACAGTATGACCAAAGAACCAATCAATGATGCAACAGTGAAAGTTCTTAATATGACAGATGGACAATATATAAACCATGATATTACTTCAGGTAATGCAAATATTTGTACTCTGTAACCAATGTAAAGACATCTGTAAGGGTGTTGTTGTTGTTATTTATTTTTCTCAAGAACCAGTTCAGGGCATTGGGTTGGCAGAATTGTTAGGGTGTAAGAGATGAGATGGAGTGCAGTATCTGCTGCAGTTCTTTACATTCTGATTTCTGATTCCTCTACTGATATTGAGTCTAAAGTGTGTATGTGTGTGTGTGTGTGAGAGAGAGAGAGAGAGAGAGAGAAAGAGACAGATCAGATAGACAGGCAGACAGAGAGCAGGGTGGAGACACTAATTATGAAACTCCATTAAACTCATAAAACTCAGTGTGGTATGAGTTCACAAGAGACTTGAGCATCAAGGGGTAGCTGTAGCATTCATAAAGAAAGCCCAAGGGTGGGAAATATTGGTAAAAATTCCAGGAACCCCAAAGACAGAAATGCTACGTGGATGACTTAACTTGAATAAGAAACATACATTCTGAGTTCACATTTCACTAAGGTTAACTTTGTCTATGTTCCTGGGTCAGTAAAATAAAGTAGCAGTATCAATACTTTTATTTGATTGTCTTCCTCCTATACTCCCCCCCCCCACCACCACCACCACCAAATAAGGTACCACTTAAGGTACTGCATAAAATTATTTAGCTCTTGTTCTTTTGATCACCACCAAATTTATGACATTGAACAAAAGTCAAAAGCCGTATTTTGAACTCTCAATCTCATGTTTCAGGCCACTATGGAGATTACTACCGACTATTGATTGATGGCTTCTATGAAGTTGAGGTGACAGCTAAGGGCTACCACCCTCATACCCGCTGCCAAAGAGTTCAGAACAAGCCATTGCACGAAGCTGTTGAACTGAATTTTGAGTTGCTGTCACTGCATTACCCCAGCCAAAGAAATGTGCAGGACATTTTGCACTGTGAACAGCTGCGAGCTCTTGCCAGGAACCAACAAAATAAGGTTGTTTAAAGTTTATATCTGCTTTTATCTTCCTGTTTTTTTTTTTTTTGTTTTCAACTTTCACTTTTTTTCAGAGTACATTTTTAACACCATTATACTGCACAAACACAGAAAGACACACTACGCCCATGTAGTATATCACACTTATACCACCCTATATAAATTTACAATATTACATTGTTGGAGCCTTGAATTGGAAGTGGGGGCACCATATATAATTCCATGCACGAGCCTTACAAATCTTGTGCCTGACAAAATTAATGATAAATATATATCTTTTATGTTTTACTTATTTCAGTCATTAAACTGCAGCCATTTTAAATTTTTAGTCAAGTGAATCAACCACAATGCTCTTTTTTTTTCAAAGTCTGGTACTTATTCTATCGATTTCTTTTGCCAAGTCGTCAAGCAGTGGTGGTGGACAAGCACACACACATACATATATATAGAGAGAAAGCTGCAATGGACTTCTCTCAGTTTCTATCTACCAAATCCATTCACAAGGCTTTGGTCAGCCTGATGCTGTAGTAGAAGACACTTGCCCAAGGTGCGACACAGTAGGACTAAACCTGAAACTATGTGATTAGGAATGAAACTTCTTTCTTTATTGAAATATTGGATCTTGAAGCAGATAAGCTATAAATAATAGCATGTAAATATTAGGTTAAAAAAATCCTTAAGTTATTAACCCTTTCAATACCAACCCGGCTGAAATCGTCTCTGGCTTTGTAGTACAAATGTCTTGTTTTCATAAGTTTTGAATTAAAATCTTCCACCAAACCTTAGTCACAATTTATGTTCGTACCACGAGCTTAATTATAACTAAGTTATTTTACTAAATTCTTTGTTATATTTAAAATTAATTGAAAGAAACAGAGCATCTCAAAATAAATACGGTAACGAAAGGATTAATTATAGCTTATCTACTTCAACATTCCATAAAAGAATTATTTGATGTTCTCTTGAAGTTCATAAATTCATATGACTTATAAAATAATTGTTCCCATGTGTTTTTATATAGAGCTAAAATGGCTCTTTGATGATGGAATTGCAAAATAAATACTATTTTTTTTTTTTCCTTTTTCCTTCTTCAGGTTGAAACTGAGCAGGAGATTTATGACCAGTTGTTAAATGATATCTCAAATTACTTTAATCGGAAAAGACGAATTGCTTAAAAAAAACAAAAAAAAACAGACGATGAAAAATGAAAGAAAAACCGAAGAAAAAAAGGAAAGAAGAAAGAAAAAATAGCATGTACATAAAAAAAAAGAACACCAAAACCAAAGAAAAACCCTGTAATACCTCCCACCCCACCATCAACATTAGCATTTTAAGTTAAATTAACATTTTAACAATTTAGAAAACAAACTAAACGACATGAAATTATGGCAAACCTAAAAAGTAAGGTGCAGTGAGGTTATGGGGTGGGACAGAAAAATAATTTCTTTTAATCAAAATATTTTTATTTAATTTTTTTTGTTTTATTTGGCTCAAAGATCATACATTTTAATTTTTTTAACGAGGGGAAGGGCCTGAGAGCTGGGACAATTGTGATGTTTATACTGTTTATTCTAACCACCCCACTATATCCCCCCATATCATCAATCTTCAAAACATGCATTAAGTGTAACGGCTTCAACTTGGCCAGGATTGAAACCTTGGTCAGTTCTTTGTGGTTGTGATGTTGTGATGTTCAGCTGGTGGGAGATTTTCTCTCTCTCTCTCCGCTGAGTTCTAACAATACTCATTACTTGTCCATTTTAATCTAATTTTCCATTAATAAATAAATTAGTAAATTAATAAATTCAGATGTTAACGATATTTCATGATATGGGGGATGGCTTGGCAGAATTAACAGTGTGTCAGGCAAAACATCTGGCAATTTATAGCAATGGGTCTTTATGTTTTGAGTTCAAATTTTATGAAAGTCAGCTCTGCGGAGATGATAAAATTAAGGACCAGTCAAAACTGGGGGTCAATTTTATTAACTAAACCCCACTTCCTCTAAATGTGAGGCTTTGTGCCTTTGTTAGAAACCAATTTATGATGATAACGATGCTGATAATATCAATTATTATTATTATTATTTACTTTTAATTTGCATGTTTGTTACAATCACTTGCTGAGACACACCCAGCGTCCTAGGGTGAGTGAAGGATAAGAGATGTTACAGTATGACCAAAAGCTTGGGGAGGGGAAGTGGCAGGGGCAGTAGCGAAATATCTTCATGTAATACAACACATACATTTAAACTGATAGGGATTTTCTAAGGATGTGGGCAGTACTTGTCAGCACAATCTTTTGGATTTCTCTGAGACCTGGTTCTCCTGGGATATTATCTAGATGTTTCTGACATCCCTTTCTTATCATACCTATTATTATTATTATTATTATTATTATTATTATTATTATTATTATTATTATTAACATAGGCATAAGGCTAGAAATGTTGTGGTGCAGGAAACATTTGATGTTGTTGACCCCAGTATTTGACTGGTACTTTATTTTACCTACCACAGAAGGATGAAAAGCAAAACTAACTTCAGCAGAATTTGAACTCAAAACATAAAGAAACAAAAGAATATGTTGTCCTTTGCTCTACTGGTTCTTCCAATCTGTATTTAGAAATAATTTTAAGGCAAGCATTAATGATGATGATGATAACGATTTGTTGGAGAGGGTAACTTTATTTATTGACCCTCCACCTCTTTGAGGGATGAAAGGCAAAGTCAGCCATAGCAGAATTTGAACTGGGAATGTTCTAAATTTTATAATTATTATGAGAGGTGCCACCTAGGGATGATCCAGGAACCCCATCCCTACAGTCATTTTCTACCCCAGACACTGTTTTCCCTCTCTTGGGTGTAGCCTGGGTTTCGACCACATTCCTTGGGAAGTATGCCTTTAACTGTTGTTAACTATTTATGGGTATCTCTGACACCAACAATCTACCATTTTAAGGTTCTTCCTTTTTTTCTTTCACAACAATATTTATATTTATTTGTCTTCTTTAATTTCTTCAACAGTTCAATTAGGCTCTCATTAGTCTTTCAGAGAATTGTGAATTGAATTTGAAGCACTCCTGAAGACACAGTGCCCTTCTATGAATAACCTCTAGTAATCTACTTATCTTTAGATGGGGGTCACTCTTTTTTCGATCCTTATTTTCTCCTTTGTTTTTTCATTTTTTCTATTTATCTTCAAACCCTATCTTCTTTCCATTACGACAAAATGATTGGAGATCCTTTAGCCAATTGATGCTCTACATTTGTCAGTCCCTAGTGCTGTCGGAGTTGGAAATATCGTGATTCTGTCAGTTTCTGATTCTGCTACAACCGTCTTCAGTTTAGCATTCAATGATACTTTTGGAAGCTGCAGACACCTAGGTATTTCTCTCTGTTGTTTGTACTTCTGGACTCTACCATTGTTGCTATTCCTCAATGCCTTATTCTTTATTTTATTTTCTTCTTCTGGGTAGGAGGTCCTCATAGGGTTTTCATTCCATACAACAACTCAACCTTCTATCCTGCACTACCACTTTGATTGATCTCATTTCTGCACCTATATTGATGTATTTGTCCAGAATCACCTGGCAGTTTTTAATAATCATTGTTATTATATTACCTGCAAATTTTTATAGACTCTGACTGACCACATCTTATTGCAGATGACTTTTGCACTTAATACTTTCCCACCCTGTCTCAATGTCAGAATTAATACCTGGTCAGGACCCCTTATTCCTTCAGCCCTTATACTGCAGTATCATCTCATTGGGAGATGTGTGGTACCTGAGCTCGGCTTGCCTTCTCACCTCGTCCTCAATCTTAAACACAAATCAGGTGCATTTGAATGCTCTGTCCTGTTTGAGTGGGGGGCATATCCTGTCACTACTCATCAACCAGGTTTTCCTGTAGCATCTTTTTATTTATTGCATCTGGAAACCTCTGTTCTTTGCAAAAAAAACAGAAGTTTGTCATTTGATTCTTGTCCTTTTCTGGATAAATTCTTCAACTAGATGGCACTCTTTCTGGTGACGTATCTCCTTGGGTGATATTGGCTGGTAATACTTTCATTACTATTTATACTTTTTTCTTTTTATTTATCTAAATTAACATTTTCAACATAATTTTTTTCCATTCTGTTACTGTAATTGTTTGAGCTTGAAGTACTGTTTTTTTAATTCAAATTATTATTACTATTTTTTTTTTTTTTTTTGTAAATCTGAATTTGTTTTGATGAAAATTTTAGCAGTTCTGTATTTCTTATTTTTTATTTTGCTACAACAATATGCTAAATACTTCCTTGTATTATCACTCATCTGACCTTATTAAAGCACAAACAACAATGCAAATGACAACTTGCCAAACATGTTCACGCACACAAATATGTGTATGTGTTAATGTAAGTATTTAAAGAGATTTGTTTTGTAAGGCCAGAAAAAATGTGAGAACGTATGAAGTAAACTACAAAAGGAATAGCTATGAAACATGTGTAGTTTTTATTTAACTTTTACACTCCTTGGATTCTTGGATATATAGGTATGTTGGTATAAACAGGAAAAATAGAACTCAAAATATGAGTATATGTATATCTTTATTAATAGGTAAATGATAGGATTGCCTCAATCCTTCAGGGGTAGTCTGAAGCATCCAAGCAACCAGGGGATGTTTAAATCCGGAGGCACTCCTGGGAATCACCTGTGCGGGTACTGTCTTGGTTAGAGGGCATCCAGAGGCAGGTAATTTACTGTTTAAACCGTAGTTTATAATTATATTTATGTGGAAAATGGAGCAACAAATACAAGAAGCAATTCTGTTGGGCTAGTTGGCCATTGTTTTATTATGTGGAGGTTACATAACCTCCACATAATAAAACAATGGCCAACTAGCCCAACAGAATTGCTTCTTCTTGTATTTGTTGCTCCATTTTCCACATAAATATCTTTATTAATATTTAGCAGAAGTAACAGAATGACTCGGGGTCCAAGAGTTTCATGCATTGGCACTTTACCAATGCACAAAACTCTCAGACCTTATATATGAATAATGTATTTTAATATTTCACTTTGGCATAGTGAGACTAAGCCTATAGCTAACAAAATTCATTACATAACATTTGGTTTTTCTAGTGTTATCTCTTTGTTTTCTATATATATATATATATATATATATATAAGCTAGATAGATAGATAGATATGCATATATATATATATATATATATATATATATATATATATATATATATATATATATATAGATAGATAGATAATCAAATTAAAACATAGGGTAAAAAATCATATATTAATTAATATCGATTTATTACCAGGAAGCTAGCACATTTAAAGAATCAAAGAGATTCAGAAACAATATCTGCGATCTCAGGGGATTAAAGTATATTTTTATATATAACGTTGACCACTAAGGTGGACATTTAATGTGCTAGAAATAGACCACATCTCGTGTCCACTAAGACCTAAATTGTTCTCAAAACGAAATTCAGCGGAATACCAAAGCGTAAGTGGGCAAGACATTGAAAATTACCGAAATAAAGCATTATGATAAAGCATTTATTTCGGTAATTTTCAATGTCTTGCCCGCTTACGCTTTGGTATTCTGCTGAATTTCGTTTTGAGAACAATTTAGGTCTTAGTAGACACGAGATGCGGTCTATTTCTAGCACATTAAATGTCCACCTTAGTGGTCAACGTTATATATAAAAATATATAGATAGATAGATAGATAGATAGATATGTATATATATATATATATATATATATATATATATATAGAGAGAGAGAGAGAGAGAAATGCATATATATGAGCACAACGCACACAGAGTTAAAGAAAAAAAAATTTATGACAAACCTTTCTTCCAACCTAGAATCAGTTGGAGCTTTTGTTAATCTGAGTCTTTTATTAATATTCTGATGTGAAAATAGGAAACAAGCAAACAGGTTTTTTGGACCCATTGATAACCCCGAAAACAACAAAAAAATTCTGTAAAAAAAGCATATGTTTATGTCAACATTTCAGTTCAAAAACAGCAATAGCAATAACAATTATAGAATTAGTGATGGTGGTTTAATTAAATTCACTTGCAGTATTTAGTCACGTCTTATATGTTCTGTGTTCAAATCCCAGTGAGATCAACTTTGCCTTTCATCCTTTCAGCGTCAATAAAATAAGTATCAGTTATATACTGGGGTTCATTGAATCAACTCTACATATACATTTTCCCCACCAAATATTTGATTATTGTTTTTTTTTATTTATTATTATTTTTTTTTTTTTTTTGTAATTAACACTTTCATAATGAATATAAATACATTAAATGATTTTAACTGAAATAACATATTTTAGTTAATCTTTTAAACAAATTAAATTAGTTGGGGAGTGAAATTGTTGTGGCTTTTGTTTTTTAGTTTTTTTTCTTTATAAACTTTCTTTATTATTATTTTTAAATATTTTTTCTATTTTTTTGTTTCTATTTTTCTTTTATTTTTCCTATTCTGTTTTTGTCATTTTTTCCAGTTCTTTTTGTTTTTGTGGTCCCCACCCCTCCCCACCCGAACTTATTCAATCTTCTGATCTCTTTTTTCTTCTTTGTTTTTTCTTATTTTATTTTTTTTAATCCCTTCTTTACATGTTTTTCTTTTTTCTTTTGATATATTTCTTTTTTAAATATTCAATATTGTGATATTTTTCTTCTCTTTCTCTCTCTCTCTCTCTCTCTCTCTCTCTCTCGTAAGAGCATCTTTCTACTTTTGACATTCCCCCATTCAACAATCCAACCTCTTATATATTTATTTAATTCACTCTAAATTAATATCAGCCTAAAATTAAGCATCTGATTACCATATTTTTGATGGCATAAAAGACACACAACATGACCACAGACTGAGACTGAAACAAGTCAAAGGATATTTGATGCCCTCCAGATTCAGCTGCACATATTCAACAAAAATAAAGCTTTTAGTGCATTAAAACATGTAGCATAAACCTGACTTCACATAGGGGGCCCAAGGTGAATTTTTGAGATATTCTTTGTGAAGAAAATGTGTGTCTTGTATGCCAGCCAAATATGACAAATGTTTTTAATGTCGTTTTTCTTTTTTTATTACTGTCAGACAAATCATAATTCAGTATTAAGTTGGGAACCTCTAGGTCTGAGTTTCAAAACTTGACAAAATCAGTTTTGTCTTTCAATCTATTGAGTTGATTCAATCAACTGCAGTCCTCTCCCCAAATTTGTGACTCTTTGTGTCAAACACATTGACCTCTAATGTCTTGGGCCCTTGTGGCCAATGAAAGAAATCATTTGCCAAGGTCAGCGTAGCATTTTGTCCATTCAGAGCAATAAAATAAAGTCCCAGTGGAGTACTGAGTTTGGTGGTATTGACAAAATCCACCTTTAAAATTGCTGGCCTTGTGCCAAAAGTAGAAAGAATTATTATTATTATTATTATTATTATTATTATTATTTAATATTATTTGATGAAAACTCTCAGCTTATTTTGCTGGGGTTTGATAGAAAGTGTCAGTTGTCCGCAGCCAGCAGACTAAGGTGACATTTGTTTACTGGTCATGCTTCAATAACCTTGCGAAGAATTCTTGTAGTTCCAAGCAATGCTGATTTTTGTAAGCGTCCTTACATTTGTACCAATCTTTTTGAGTTCAAATTCTGCCACAGTCAACCTTGCCTTTCAAGGTTGATAAATTAAGTGCCAATGAAACACTGGGTTCTATGTGATTGACTATCCCCCTCTCCCAAATTTCAAGCCTTGTGCCTATAATAGAAAGGCTTATTATTATTATTATTATTATTATTACTATTATGAAGGCTGTGAGCTGACAGAATTGTTAGCATGTTGGATGAAATGCTTAGTGGTATTTTGCCCCTTTGCTATGTTCTGAGTTCAAATTCTGCCAAGGTCAACTTCGCCTTTCATCTTTTCAGAGTGATAAATTAAGTACCAGTGAAGCACTGGAGTCAATGTGATTGAGTTACCCTCTCCTCACAAGTTTCAGGCCTTGTGCCTATTATTTATATTATTATTATTATTATTATTATTATTATTATTAGGGTAGTAAAATGGTGTGTTGTCTAAAATATTTTCTGGTACTTAGTTACATTCCTTTTTTGTTCGTTGTGTATTCTAATCTCATCAAGATCCACCAAAGCTTTTTGTGCTCCCTATTCCAATAAAATAAAATAGTAATATTAGAATCAATTTATGACATTCTACACACATTTTAATAATGATAATTTTATTTTTTTATGCGCCCTTCTAAAGCCTAGCCAGGCTCATGGGCCTGGTTTCCCGGTTTCTATGGCGTATGTGTTCCCCCCAGCTGGACGGGACGCCAGTCCATCGCAGCTTTACTCAAGAAACAGAAAGAAAGAGTGAGAGAAAGTTGGGGCGAAAGGGTACAACAGGGGTCGCCACCACATTCTGCTAAAGCCTCGTGCAGCTTTAGGTGTTTTTGCTCAATAAGCACACACAACACCCGGTCTGGGAATCGAAATCGCAATCCTCCAACCACAAGTCCGCTGCCCTAACCACTGGGCTATTGCACCTCCACAATAATAATAATAACTAACTTTATTTTAAAAGTACATCTACTGTAGCTCCTATAATTACAAATCAGTTATTTGGTCTTAATCTGCTACCTACAGATTCCCCTCTTAGTTTTGTCTAGAGATTTTATGCTGCTACTTGAGAAAATTCCATCAATTTTTTTTTTTTTTTTTTCCATTTCTTAGAATATCTGCTGTTTAAACATTTTTCTTCACTAGTTCCTCCTTTTACTCTCTGCTGCATGAACTCTTTCTCCATTAGTTTCTCCTTTCACTTCCAATATATCTGCTGCCGTTTTCTAAACATATTCTAGCCATTATGTACTTTAGTTCCATTCCCATGTTATTTCTCTTCCTACCCCTCTAACCTATTAACCATCCCCTTTAAGTGGTAGAACTACTATAGTATTACTGTCTAGTTATTCTTTTCAAAGTCTGTTGCTCAAAAAAATGGCTTGCTTCTGCTGCTGCTCAGTAACTTTCCTCTTATTTATCTTAATGTCTCTTGTTCACTCAGTGTTTTTCCTTGCTTTATCTTCCTCTCATTTCTTCTTTCTTTCAATCTTCCCTTCATTCTTCTTCTTCTTCCTCCCCTCTCATTTTTTTTAATAAACAAACCCTCAATTTTCTCATTTTCCCATTTAAAATTACGATTGGAAATATTGTTTCTTTTCTTTAGCTGCTAATACATACTTACACACATATATACATACACAAACACACACAGACAAACATATAGACCCACAGGCAGATATAAACACACATACACAATTCTATACATGTACGTCCATACATACATACATACATACATATATACATGCATGCATACAGATATACATACATGCATATGTACATACACACAAACTTTTCATGAAGTATTGTTTGATATATATATAAATGTTTAAAATATTTATTTTTAAAGCTATAATAATGCAGGTGGTAAAATATTAATAACACAGATCAACAGTTAGCATTATCACCTAGTTTTACAACCACTTCTTCAGGAAATTTACAGATGAAAGATGTCAATAGCTGATTTCTCTACTGAGTAGTGTCAGCTATCAACACCTTTTTTTCTGTTACAATTCCTGAAGAAGAGGTCACAACCTTGAAATTTTGAAATACCAGGCGACAGCATCAACCATTGACCTGTATTAGTAATTGCATTGTTTTAACTTTAAAAAAAATAAATATTTAAAATATTTAAATACACACACACAGAGAGATACATAAACACACTTTCATCTATGTATACATGTATAAGAAACACATACATGCAAGTGTACATACACAAATACACAGATGCACATGTAAGTACACATATACACACATGGACACACAGATGCACATATACAGACCTATACACATACTAGCTAAAGTAGTATGAATTTCCTTAAGTTTAATGAGATTTAAAATTAAATTAACTCTATTATAATCTTAGTATAATGTATATTACTGAATTATTGTCTACACTATAGAATACCCTCTTCTATATTGTATCATACTATTGGGTTCTATATTGTCGGTTATGGTCTATACAGAAGATCGTTTACACATAATTAGTTTTATCTATTTATTGGATCTTTTTTAAAACGGGGGCCACATTTTTCATTAATGTTTTACGTAGTGCTTTTGGTACGGAAAGACTTTCAAACTTCGTATACTTATCTATTTTGTGTTATAGAACAGAAAAATATTTTTGTATTCGAATTTATTTCATGTAAAAAATTGTCTTATTTCGATAATTTCAACCAATCACTGACGTCCATTCAGCCGATATACATTAAGTGCCGACTACATAAACAAACGATTCTTCGTTTTATTTGCTTTTTTCATTTTAAATTTACTTTAACCCTAACCCTAACCCTAACCCTAACCCTAACTCTAACCCTAGGGTTAGGGTTAGGGTTAGAGTTAGGGTTAGGGTTAGGGTTAATTGTTTCAGAATCGTTTGTTTATGTAGTCGGCACTTAATGTATATCGGCTGAATGGACGTCAGTGATTGGTTGAAATTACAGAAATACGACAACTTTAACATGGAATAATTTATGGATTTCTTTTTTTTTTAAGAAGACTAAGAGAAAAAGATGTTTTATATGACACATTCTACCAGTGATCCAAGTTTCAAAGTGTTTCGTTAATGAAAAATGTGGCCCCCATTTTAAAAAAGATCCCTATTTATTCACTGTCACACTAAAGAGATAACATGAAAGTGGGAATCTGTCAAAAAAGAAAAAGAGAATGAGTGAGTGGCAGTAGGAGTAGTAGAATGAAAGTGAGGGGAAGGATGGGGTCACATTTGTTTGTAGTTTCAAACTATACAAGAAACTATGAGAGAATTAAAATTGGAGTGGGTAAAGTAAGATGTGCTACAATGGGGCTAGAAATATATATATATATATATATATATATATATATATATATATATATATATATATATATATATATATATATATATATTGTAAATCCCAAAAATAACAACAAAACTACAAAGGATTCCGCGGTACACGTGTTTCAAGCTTTATATGTGTATAATATAATATGTGTATAATTTACAATGTAAAGCTATCCTCAGCCGCAAAATTATTTCTCTCCCAGGAAATTATACCACCTCGGCGTTGAAGTAGGAAGAAAGGTGTGATGTAAGAGGTGAAGATCCTTTCGGTATTCTGTATAGTACTATACCTCGTATAATTCTCCACCCAGACAAAATCTCTCCGGTCCTCCGAAAATCTTCCATACCTTGCCACGATTCAGTGTGTAGTGTTAAGTTGGTGGTTAAGAACAATACAATACAATAAAAAGACATACACAGATATTCATGTAAAAAAGTAAGAATAAACTTAAAATAAAAATAAAACTTAAAATAAAATAAAATAAAATTTTTTTTAAAAAAATAAATAAAATAAAAGGAGTCATATCGGTGTGGTGGGGTAATCTAGGAAGTAATAAGAGAAAGTCTGGATAGTCAAGTAAGCTGCATCTAAGCTATTTAGATGGGTTGGTGAAGGGTGGTGAGGAACAATCTAAATGTAGAAGAAGAAGATAAAGTGATAAATAGAATAGATACAGAGATCTTAAAGGTGGTAAGGGATAGATATGTATGAGCTGTGTCTGCCTATCTCAGTGGTGGGTCGTAAATAAGAAGTGTCATGCCAGAATAGACTTGGAACATGAAACATGATATTCTTGTGGTGAGTGGTCAGTGGTCAATCTAAGCTAATTACAACTTAAGTGTACTAACCTATCTTTTTTATTTTATTTTATTTTAAGTTTTATTTTTATTTTAAGAACATATCAATGGTCTAAAACCTGCCTGAGTCTCCAGAAGAATTTTCTCAGCCAATGGTTTTAAGTGGTCGTTCGTAATCCAAGCAAGTACCTAGCTAGCAGCTGCCAACAAGGAGATTCCCCTGTAATTTCCACGTTCAGATGGTTCTCTCTTCCTCTTGTAGATTAGTCATGATGGCTAAATCTCTGAAGTCAGATGGTATCTCTTCGTTGGTCCAAATTTTGATGAGGGCCTGGTGCAGTTGGTAATGGAGTAGGCTGCTGCCGATTCTGTAAATTTCAGCAGGAACTTCATCAACCCAGCAGCCTTGTTCTTCAGGGTGGTGTTGGTTTCTTTCACTTCAGCAACGGTGAGTAACTTGCTTAAGGGATCTTCAGTGGGTTGTTTTGGGATGATATACAGGAGGTCACTGTCAAAAGTTGTTATTTGACTAAGCAGCTCTTCACAGTGCTCCCTCCCTCTCCAATTGATCTGGGCATTATTCTTGAAGATTGTTGAGCTGTCCTTGATCTGTGTATGTTGCTTGGTATTCTTAGTCATATAGCCATAAAGATATTTGTGTCATTGTCTACATTATCAGATGTTATAAGAGTTTATACTATAAAATATTGAAAACTACAATGTTTAACAAAAGATATAGTCAAACACAATATCTATTTAAATGTGGCTGTTCTTTATTAAGGAACGATCTAAAATAGACGAGTTAGTTCAGCTAGGCTTTTGATGTATATAGCTACATTTTGTAAAATTCATGTATATATATATGTGTGTGTGTGTGTGTGCATGTTGAGTCAGTGTATATCTGTGTATAACTATGTCTGTATGTATATGTGTGTGTGCATACATGCAGTACAGTACTTAACACAAGCACATTTGTTTTTGTTCATTCAATTGATAATCTATTTTTTAGATGTAATTATTCTGGTTCAAATATGACCCAATTCCTGCCTTGTAGTTAGTCACTGTATCCCAGTTATTTTATTGTAGATGAGTAGCTGACGTTATCTTCTTAAAGTACATTAGTACATGTGTCTTGAGATAATGTACTCTCTTTCGTACTTGCGCAAGCAGTGATACAACAAATAGTATTGTTTTCTAATGTTAATGCTGATAATAATTCCTCCTCCTCCTCCTCCTACTACTACTAATAATAATTATTATTATTATGGTACAGTGCCAGCAGTTTTGATGGGGGGAGGATTAGTTTTGGGGTTGATGAATTAAGTACCAGTGAAACACTGGGTTCAATGTAATCAACTAGTCCCCTCCCCACAAATTTCTGGCCTTGTACCTTTAGCAGAAAGGATTATTGTTATTATTATTGAAAAGTGGTGATCTGGCTGAATCGTTACATTCTGAGTTCAAATTCCACTGTAGTTCATTTTGCCTTTCATTGTTTTAGGGTTGATAAAATAAGTACTAGTTGAGCACTGGAGTTGATGTATTTGATTACTCCCTTCCTCCTTCCCCCAACAAAAATCTCAGGCTTTTGCCTTTTGTAGAAAGGATTATTATTATTATTCTTTTACTCCTCAGAGCCCTTGGTCTTGTTTGCTGTGGTTGATTCTGTGGGAGTGGACAGCAGCTTGTTGTCAGAGGTCTCTCAGGATTTTTCTGCACATTATAAGCTTTGATACTTGGTTGTTAATTATCATGGAAGACATTATTATTATTATTATTATTGTTAAAAGGCAGTGAGCTGACAGAATTGTTAGCATGCTGGGCAAAATGCTTAGCGGCATTTCATCCATCCTTATGTTCTGAGTTCCAATTCCGTTTGAGGTCGACTTTGCCTTTCATCCTTTCGAGGTCGATAAAATAAGTACCAGTCACTGGGGTCAATGTAATTGACTTATCCCTTCCCCCAAAATTTCAGGCCTTGTGCCTATTATTATCATATTATTATTATTAAAAAAGATTATTATTATTATTATTAAGAATGCTCACTGGTTTGGCAGAACCATGACAGTGTAAGACACAATGTGTTTCTCTATTCATTTCATCTCTTCAAGTTCTGAGTTCAAATCTCATGAAGGGTGACTTCCATCGGTCGGGGATTGTTGGGAGTGATAAAATAAAAGCATCAGTGAAATACTGGGGGGTCAATATAATCAACTGGCCCCTTCTCCTTCCAAATTTATGCGCTTGTGCCTAAAGTAGAAACATCACATCATCATTAATGGTTCCTATATGCTATAGTTATATACTCTTATTAAAGTTGCAAAAATCTTCAGTCTGTTATTTAGAGTTTAACATTACCATTCATCAGGCAGTTGCGATCAATATGATCACATCTGTTCGACAAATGGTAATGTAAAACTTTGAGTAACAGTTTGCAGCTTTCATGAAAGCATATTACTTTATCTTCAATATTCGAATACTATTCTTTTTCCACCTCGTTTTGAATTTCTGTACTTACTCGTCTGTTATACTTATATATGTATATAATGAAAAAGATAATAATGTTAATGATAGTGCTAAGATTTATCATGATGATGATGATAATTATAGAAATAAGCATGATACTAATAATAGGTTCTTTTATTAACCACAGGATCAAAAACAGAAAAAAAAAAAAAGAAGCAAAA
This sequence comes from Octopus bimaculoides, assembly GCF_046866305.1. Taxonomy (NCBI): domain Eukaryota; kingdom Metazoa; phylum Mollusca; class Cephalopoda; order Octopoda; family Octopodidae; genus Octopus; species Octopus bimaculoides. Next base: position 10,062,574 of record NC_142952.1, read on the forward strand.
ATATTTACTGCCTAAAGTAATTTTAACAAAACATCCTTTGGTTGAATTTTGTTTTCCATAATTCTTCACCAAAGGAACGATTCTCTAAAAACATGAAAAAAGTATTTACAATAGTAAAGTACCATGCTATATTGTCATTCCTTAGTATCTTCCAGTTCTAAATTTGGCTTATTTCTGTCCTACATATATCTTCCTCATGTCTCTTTCTGTTCCACCATCTATATATCTCTCTATCCATACCCGAATTCTGTATCTTGAAATTCTCTCTATATTCTCCTCACTATATTTTTATCTATATTCCCATAGTTTCTTTTCCTCTCCATGTACTTTTATTTGTATTTCTCAGTTATTTCTGTCTAGAATTCCTCCCATGTCTGTCTATATTTCCAATTATTCTTTAGCATATTTCTCTACTCTACACACCAATTTCTTCTTATATTAACCAATGTCTTACTCTATAATTTACCTTATATTTTAGTCCATATTCCTTCCCTCTATCTTCCTACATTTTATCCCGTCACCTTTATCTATCTATCTATCTATCTATATGTATAATATATATATATATATATATATATATATATATATATATATATATACTCTATTTTGTCTGCAATAAACATTCCAGTGTGTATATAGTTGATTATAGAATAAATGTCATTTGAACTGCATTTGTTGTCTTGCATTTATCTTTTATTGTTTACTAATTTCAGTCATTGAACTGTGGCTATGCTGGGGCAACCACATGATTCTGGGTTCAGTCCCACTGCATGGCACCTTGGGCAAGTGTCTTCTACTATAGCCTCGGGTTGGCCAAAGCCTTGTCAGTGGATTTGGTAGATGGAAACTGAAAGAAATCCGTGTCTGTTTGGCTGGGTCATTTGGGGTTGGTTGGTATAGAATCTGGGTCTTCTTAGAATTGATGGTAAGACCAAGGGTACTGTATACTTGGTTGAAGGTGTTCAGGATCTGTTGAAGGTCTCCTTCAAAAAAGAGCTGCAATGCAGTTGTCATCTGCATATTTGAACTTGATCAGGGAGGTAGAGGATATCTTAGTTTTGGACTTGAGACAAGCAAGGTTGAACAGTTTCCTTTGGGTTGGATAGATGATCTCAATACCTGCTGGAAGATCTTACTAAATGATGTGCAGGAAGGTAGCGATGAAGATGACAAACAGTGTTGGGATGATTACCCAAGTTTGTTTTACTCCCATTTTTACTTGGGAAGGCTCAGATATTCCTTGGTTGAGCAGGACAGTTGCAAACATGCCATCATGGAGGAGTCTTAGAATGCAGATGTACTTCGGAGGACATCCATATATGGAGAGAATATCCCAGAGAAGTTCTCTTGACACGGAATCGAACACTTTTGCCAGATCAACGAAGGCCATGTACTGGGCTTGGTACTGTTCAAGGCACTTTTCTTGGAGTTGATGCAAGGTGAAGAACATATCAATGGTCTAAAACCTGCCTGAGTCTCCAGAAGACTTTTCTCAGCCAATGGTTTTAAGTGGTCGTTCGTAATCCGAGCAAGTACCTAGCTAGCAGCTGCCAACAAGGAGATTCCCCTGTAATTTCCACGTTCAGATGGTTCTCTCTTCCTCTTGTAGATTAGTCATGATGGCTAAATCTCTGAAGTCAGATGGTATCGCTTCGTTGGTCCAAATTTTGATGAGGGCCTGGTGCAGTTGGTAATGGAGTAGGCTGCTGCCGATTCTGTAAATTTCAGCAGGAACTTCATCAACCCAGCAGCCTTGTTCTTCAGGGTGGTGTTGGTTTCTTTCACTTCAGCAACGGTGAGTAACTTGCTTAAGGGATCTTCAGTGGGTTGTTTTGGGATGATATACAGGAGGTCACTGTCAAAAGTTGTTATTTGACTAAGCAGCTCTTCACAGTGCTCCCTCCCTCTCCAATTGATCTGGGCATTATTCTTGAAGATTGTTGAGCTGTCCTTGATTTTCAGTGGGGCTTGGCCACTGGTAGATGGTCTGAAGATTGCTTTGGTAGCTTTAAAGAATCCTCTGGTGTCGTTGGTATCTGCATGTTGTTGAATTTCCTTTGCCTTGTCCGTCCACCATTGGTCATTCAGGTTTTGAGTGGTTTTCTGAACTTTGGCTTTGCGTTCTTGATATTGCTTGCATTTTGCAGTGGATCTCTGATCATTTTGGATGGCAATGAAGGCTTTTCTTTTTACATTGATAAGTTGTTTCAGTTGCTCATCATTCTCATCGAGCAACTCGAGCTTGTATGAAACTTGCTCGTACTGCGAATTTCCACTCGTACTTCAAGACAAAAATTACCCGATCAATGACTGGTTTTACTGCTAGTATATATGTGTGCGTGTGTTTGTGTGTGAGTACAGGGGTTGGACAAAATAATGGAAACATGTAACACCATAGTATCATAATTTTGAAATATCTATAAAACCGTCAAAAGCTTGTTTATTTTGATGTTTTTTGATTTATTATTAGTGTTGCATTGTTAGTGCATTTTAGAAAAACAAGTAAGATATCCTCCACCATCATCACTATAAGAACTGGAGACTGTTTTAGCTGAAGAATGAACAAAAATCCTTTGGAAACAATTCGAACTTTTACAAGTCCCTATCTTGTAGAATTCAAGCTGTAATTACTGCCAAAGGCAGTCCTACCCTATGTAGTGAATCTTGCAGGCATGAAGTGGATTCGATCCACCATAGCCAAATTTAAATTAACAGTTCAACAGAACTTTTCTCACAGGTAGAACAATGGGTTTTCTCTGACAGCAGTTTTACATTTGCCAGATTGCCTTTAGCTAGGCCGAAATAATGTCTTCACCACTTGACCCTTATATCTTCTACTTTACCAAAAGCTAGAATAGAGATATCACAGTACCACCAACGAAATCCATTGTTCTCAACGATATGTCTATTCTTCTGGATTGTTATAAAAACAAGAACCCACAAGCAAAAGACAATTAGTCACTTCGGTGACATCTCAGTGAGAACGAAGTCTGGCTGACCAGCTAGAATCTTGGCCAGAAGGAGAAATGAGGTTTACTGTCAGCAACTGTGAAACAACGCCCCACAACCCTACAATGATCCCAACGTTGCACCATAACAGGCATCAATTACAAAATTAAACTAATATCTCCTGTTACACCTATATTAAAATAAATTTGGGTACTACTAAAGCAGCACGGTCCCCAACTCACAGTCGCGCTAGCTAGTCGTGAGTGGTCGATCCTACAAAAAGTGCGCGTGTGTGCAAATGAATACGGGTTAAGGTTAGGAATAGGGTTAGGGATAGGGTTAGGGTTAGGGTTAGGATCTACCACTCACGATTAGCTAGCGCACCCTAACCCTAACCCCGTATTCATTTGCACACACGCTCGCACGCGCACTTTTTGTAGGATCGACCACTCACGACTAGCTAGCGCGGACGCGCAACTGCGAGTTCGGGACCGTGCTGCTTTAGTAGTACCTAAATTTGTTTGAAATTTTAAGGTGTTTCCATTATTTTGTCCAGCCACTGTATTACTAATTTAATTCGCTCTGTGACGGAGCTCGTAACTCAAATTACTCATATGTCTAATCCGTTCTGCTCTCCACCCTAACAAAGAAACCACAACAATTTTTTTTTTTTTGTTACGTGTTTTTGAATAAGAAAAATGGGCACTGTCATGCTATTAGCTGTAAGAAGTGAAAGTGCTCACTGCTAGTGAAGTATCTGTCTGTCTGCCTGCATGCCTGTTGCTGGCCTGTCGATTCTTTGGCTACGGACAGCTAATACCATGACTGGCCGGAGCGAGCTATATGTCTGTCTGTCTGTCTCTCTCTCTATCTATCTATTACTCGAAAGTTCGCGCGTCCGCGCTAGCTAGTCGTGAGTAGAAAACACAAATTTAATATAAAAACATATTTCCTGAAATTGCAAATTATTTAAAATATAAAAATATAATTTTCAACAGAGAGAATTTATCAAAATAGAAAACAAATGAAGTTTGAAGTTTAAAAATAATGGGATCGACCACTCACGACTAGCTAGCGCGGACGCGCGAACTTTCGAGTTTAGAGTTATGGTCAGGCCGAAAACGGGTGGTGTGCGTATTCTTTACCTCCGCCATAATTTGGAAACTGAGAAGTGCTTTGATGACCAAATCTTCAGGAAACTCGAATGTAGCGAGACAGGAGTTGATTTCTTAATAAACATCAAGGTAGTTAGTTGCAAATCTAAAATATTCAATGAGTTGTTTTGTGGTTGATATACTTTCTGAGTGTATAATTTATTTACTTTGTTTTAAAAAAATTATTTATTTTGTTTAGAAAAAACCCTCATACATGTTTTGCGCATGACGCGCACTCGCACTAGGTAGTCCTAGGATCGACTAGTCACGACTCGCTAGCACGGATGCGCGAGTGCGCGCACCGGGACCACTCTTGTTCAATTGTACCTTCAAAACCAAATGTAATGTACTGTTTGCAGCACTGGAACAAGTGAATAAGGAATTAGACAGACTGGAAAAAATGGGAGTGATTGAAAAGATCGACTATTTACATTGGGCATCTTCAACGGTTAAAACGAAAAACAATAAAATTCGTGTGCGCAGATTTCTCGACAGGACTTAACGAATGTTTTAAGACAGTATAAACTACCCATTACCTAGCCTAGAGATCTTCTTGAAACGAAATGCTGGTAAATTGTTATCGAAATTAGATCTTTCTGATGCTTACTTATAAGTAGAAGTGTATGACGAATGTACCAAACTTCTAACAATTGATACCAGTTAAATGTTTGTACGAATTTAACCAGCTTCCGTTGGCATAACTACAGAGTTGTACCCTCCCGACTTTGAAATGAAACAAATATGGACGACTTGCTCCGAAACACCACCGAGTGGAGAACACTTCTCAAAAATAACCTGCAATTGTTTCTTTCAAAATTCTTACATGCTCGAAATGTACATACATCAAGGTATATTTGTAGAAAATTTCACGAAAAAATATTCATTTTCCTGGAAGTTAAGAGGAATTTAAGTAGACTCTGGTGGAATTTCCGAAAATTGTCTCCCACCTCACTCCCCAAACTCTTTCACCGAAATTTTTTGTATATTCGGAATTTACATAATAAATAATATATGCATAGAAAATTTCATAAAAAAATATTCATTTTTCTGAAAGTTATGACCCTCCAAAGGTGAGGGGTACAACTCTAATTATGCTCTTCCATTTGGCATAAAAGTTGCTCCGGCTATATTCCAACAAGCAACGGATACGATGCTTGCCCGAGTGTTACTTCGCGATGGCCTTCCTGGATGATATATTGATTAAAAGCGAATCCCGTGATCAGCATGTCGACCAAGGAAAATATGTTTTTGAAAAAAATAAGAGATTATGGTTTCACACTGAATGAAAAATGTGAATTTTTGTTGCCTAAAATTAAGTATTTAGGACTAATCATTGATAAAAACGGTCGTCGAGGACAGATGCGATTAAAAATATGCTCCATGTCGACGAATACATCTACCTTACAAGCTTCTTTTTGGGACTTGGAAAATTATTACCAAATTTATATACCAAATATGCACAAGGTAAGAGCTCTACAAATTATCTATTTAAAAAAGATGTAAAGTGGAATTGGTCTGAAAAATCGTCACTAGGCGTTTGACGAAATAAAAAAGATATTAACATCTGATTTGTCTTCAGCATATTTTGATCCTGGAGTGGAGATTGTAGAAGCTTCAGATGCTAGTGAGTACGGTATCGGAGCAATAATGCTACATAAATATGAAGATGGTAACATGAAGGCTATGTGGCGATCTTTCGATACCATTAGTAATTGCTTCTGTAGTAAGGCTGGCACTACGACTCTTTGTGTGTACATTGTCACAAATTGAGAACAGGCTCGAATCTGTGTTGTGTTCGGCAAAACGCATGTTTTTATCTCTTTTTAGCCCTCAGCATTTTTTTTTCTTTTTTAATAAGTTCATCGTTTTTCGCTTTAAATTTTATGTCTTGTAATGTAAATGGTAATTCACGTATGACATAACATAAAACGGCACTATCATGCTATTAGCTGTCAGAAGTGAGGCAGACAGACAGATACTTCACTAGCAGTGAGCACTTTCACTTCTGACAGCTAATAGCATGATAGTGCCCATAAAACATATTAAATTTCATTATCTACTCGCAACGCTGCATTCACGGTATCCTCAAATGATTCAGTATTTTCCGGGTATTAATCTTGACAAACAATCAGCGTGTTCTAATTTCTAAGATGGTATAAACTCCACCTTAAAATCGTAGTTTAGTAATATAGTACCCCCCACCGCCCAGCGTTACAACCTATTAGCAATATACGTAGGGATTCCTTTCTTCGACCCATATATGGATAATAACGGACGATGATCAGTCTGTAGTTGGAAATTTCTACCGTGTACAAATCTGAAATTTTTTACGGCAAAAATAATTGCTGGCGATCTTTCGATACCAGTACGAAATATCGGCCTTTTCCGTAAAAGTGAGGAATAGTAGTGAGCACTTGAATTGCTTCTTTCCCCCCTTTCCTTCCTGTCTTAACCTCTTAATGGATGTTTACTGCTGGAATGAAGCTCCACTCCAAGTACTGTTTCTTCTTTGTTCTTTTTTCAGCACATCGCTCTCACTTCTTACTACAACTCTCCTCTTATAGATATAATAATTCATTCCTCTACTATTACCGTCTCCGATGAAGGGATACATTGGATTTTCCCTGAAACAGCTGTAAGACTTTATCCATAAAATATATTTCTAACTTTGCCATTGGTCTCTTTATATATATATATATATATATATATATATATATATATATATATATATATATATATATATATATTTGTTTTGCAAGATTTTTGATGTGAAATCGTGTGTTGAAACAGATATTGTACTTGGGGATGGTCATATTGCCAGTTTAGCCAATAAAAACACACGCACTGTATATTTGGTGTTAATTTGCTTCAGCTTTATATTACATTAATCTTAATCTTATTTCGGCCTCCAAATACCTGATCCACTGGAACTCGGCTATTGCGGACAATGCCAAATTCAACATATTGATGGCAGACCTCGTCAGAGTAATGCGAAATGTCTCCTGCATGTGCGACCCTACAGAATTAAAGAGACATATACAACATTTCGTCCACCGCATACAGTTCTCAGGTTACAGCCATAAGAAAGGATCAGGGTATACAAAGGAGCTATGAAGAAGTTTGAAACAATCAAACGCAACGATAGGAATGGGATTTGCCCACTCTATAGGAGCAAATCATGGAACACCATAGAAAGGACTAAGAAGAAAATAGGGAAGGCAAGCTCATGGTACGATAGCCACAAGTACCAGAGTGTCATGTTCGTCGACACCACCCCTAGAGGCGAACTGGCATACCGCTTTAGAAGGGCCCTAGACAAACTTAAGCTAAGAATTAAGGTTGTTGAAAGGCCAGGCAACCCTATTAAATCCCTTATCAGTAGAACATACCCTTTCAGTAGAACCCCCTGCACTGATAGGAACTGTATCGTATGTAGATTTAGCCCACAAACGAACTGCAAAACCAGAAATGTGGTCTATAGTATAAGATGTACAGAGGGACGATGCAGAAATAAGACAATGGCATATGTAGGCGAAACAGCAAGGAGCATAGGGGAGTGGGCAAACGAACACTGGAGGGAACTTAAGGAAGGGAAGAACTCATCAGTTCTGTACCAGCACGCTGAGCAAGAACATAGAGGCTCAATCAACAACATAGAAATTAAAATCTTATCTACACATAGCAGTGATGCAGCACTTAGACAAATTACTGAAGCTACACACGATAGAAGAGAAACCTAGCCTGAATAGGAAACTAGAATGGAACACTAACACACACCACTAACAAACCACAAACCACAGCATGTGACAACATGTTACCCATAAACCAATAATAATATGAACAAAGTATAATACAATACATAGATAAACAAATGGAATTAAATATTACATACGTTAAAAAAATTTAACTAAACACAAAAAACCAAAAAAACAAAAAAAAACACACACATGAACAAATAAATAAATAAAAACAAATACAAACGAACACGTATTAACAGAGAATATAGGTGATACAGACACTCCCCATACACACATGCACTTACAAAAGACACAGACACATTGAAGGACACACATGCGTAGACACATACAATAGGAATACAAAATACAAAATGGCTGATAGTTAGCAAGGTGAGACACACATAAGAAAGAAGGAAGCAAAGGACCACTGATGAGGTCACAGAAGTGTGACGAAAGAATTCTGGCTGAAATAAGATTAAGATTAATGTAATATAAAGCTGAAGCAAATTAACACCAAATATACAGTGCATGTGTTTTTATTGGCTAAACTGGCAATATGACCATCCCCAAGTACAACAACATATATTTATATATATATATATATATATATATATATATATATATGTACATATATATATGTGTGTGCGTGTGCATGCAGGTGCGCACACACACACACACGCATGCATACACACACATGCACACACACACACACACACACACACACACGTGTGTACTGTGTTATTTTTTAGGACAATGGATATTCTCACGTTTTTAAAAATTTTTTTATTAAATAGTAAAAAAACAAATATATGTAAAAACACAGGCAGAAAAAATAATTTATGTTCACTAATTCTACAGAAATGAATTCTTGAGAATATTTATGAAATAAACTATATCCTGTTCAACAATGTAGAAAAAAAGTTTCTATAAAATTTAACTTTTTGACAATGAAGTTATTTGATATGTGTTATGTGATATGAATCAAATGTGACAGTCTTCTTTTTTTCTCAATAACAAATGTTTCTACACTGTTTTAAGGAAATATGTACCTGAAAAAATACAATTACATATGCATTTATACATACATACATACATACATACACGTGTGTGTGTATGTATGTTTATATATATATATATGTATGTATACATACATATACATATATATATAATATATGTATATGTATATTTACATATATATGTATGTATTTATTTATTTTTTATTTATTTATGTGTTTCAGCCAAGTGGCTGCGGTCATGCTGGTGTATGTATATATATATATATATATATATATATATATTTATATATATATATATATAAATATATATATATATATATATATATACATACATGTATATGTATTTATATATATATTATATTAAATCAACTGTTAAGAGCTTCATAGGTGATTGTATCTCTTCGTCTTTTGCAATACCGACCAATAGTGATTACTTGCACTATATTGTTCCAATGTACTTGTTTTCTTCCGATGACAGTGGAGAGAAACCAATATTTCCCACGAGAAGGTATAGCAAGGATTGAATTCATTGCAATCCACAGTATGTTTCTACCAGTTCTTGACCAAAGCCAGATGAAGTCGATCCACTTGTAGATGGCAGAAGATTTCTTTGCATATTTGCGTTTTCTGTGGGAGAGAACAAGGAACTTTTCTTTAAAACATGTATTTCACATTACATTTGTTAAGTAATAATGTTGTTAGTTATAGTTTTGCAAATGGAATGATCACTGGTTCACTATGTTTCTGATGGCCAGAGTCACAAGGGAGTATCTATAACTCAGTGGTGAACACTAATGGACTGTGCTTAAAAAACAATGTTGTTTACATCTTTTGCCAATATACATCAGTGAAATATATGCATAAATAAATACACACACAATCTCATGCATAGAAATCCATGCTTTCTACATGTGTGCATGTGAATGAATATATATAGATATATATATATTATATTATATGTATTTATTTTCTCCTAATTAATAAATAACTCAGACAAAATAAATTGGTTAATAGATACCAGGGAAGCAAAGATCACAAAATGACTGCGGTGTAACTCCTGTTTATGAGGTAGAAACTTCTTGATATTTTGGGTACTTGAGTATATATAAATTTAATGAATGGAGTAAAACGCATATGTTAACTGCATACTTTTATTTCCAACATATGTTTCGAAGATTACAAATTATACCTTCCATAGGAATCGGCGATGTTAAAAATGTAATCTTCTCTTCAGGGAAATGCATGAGAATCAGTTCAAATGTAAGGCATTTTAACCGAATATGAGAACTATAGTTGGAAATAAAAGTATGCAGTTAACATATGCGTTTTACTCCATTCATTAAATTTATATATATATATATATATATATATATATATATATATACGGGATATTCAAAAAAACTCTCTGCAGTGAATTTTTTCATCCTGTGCATGCACGCTATCACTGCGTGGGTGGCTGGGTGTCAGCCATTGTCCCTCAGTCATTGTGTACCCTTCAGTGTGTCTACATACTAACCATTGAAGAACGTACATTCTTAGTTGAATGGGTGTTTCGAGCTGGAAACAAATACACAGATACTGTGAAACAGAAGTTCAGTGAAACTTTCCCAAATACTGTTGTTCCACATCGTGACACTGTGTGGGGTTCGGTAAGAAAATTGAGAAGCACAGGATTCTAATGGCACAGGTACCCACTTGCCATTGGGCAAGCTGGCAACCTGGCCAGTTTGCAACTGCACATCAGTATACGCCAGAGACTTCCACTCAACACATACATACACACACAGGCATATAGAAACACGTCAACTCTGCACATATATGCACACACCCACAAGACTACACAGACACTTATGCAGGCACAGAACAATAAACAGCACATGGCAAAGGCTCACACCCCTGTCCATGGGCACATAGCAATGTATGGAATGATAACATGGTGTTCACCGTCCAATGTGGATTAATGCCCACAAGTAGAATTAATAATGTGTGTGTCTGTATGTCTTTGCATTGATTTAAATGTAAGAATGTGTGTGTCTGTTTGTCTGTGCATCTGTTAAAATCTCTCAATACAGCGAAGCTCAAATGCAAATCTCCCGGCTTAAAACCTTATTATACCACCTGAGGTATCTTCTATGCACTGTGTGTTGCGTCAGGTGATGTATTGTTCTACGTCCACAAGGGAGCGGTGCATCTTGAAGGTGAAACAATTGTTGTGGTGATATAAATTTTTTTTGTTGGTACATTCTGTCTTCTCTTTTTATCTTTAATATATATGTGTGTGTGTGTGTGTGTGTGTGTGTGTGTGTGTGTGTGTATTCAGATGTAGTTGGGTTGGCAGTTTCAATCATTACAGCCATCCAGTTGTTGGAGTTATATCATGTAAGCACAAAAGCAAGGCATCATTCTAGAATTTAAAAAAAAAAAATTTTTGAAACAGAAAAACACTCGAAATTATTAGCATATAATAGAACAAGAGAACATAGACGACTAAAGAAAATAACCACTATTTTCATATACTGTGAAAAGTAATTAAAAGATCATTTTAAGAAAATATCATTTGTGAACTCCAACAATGGCCTCCAACAACTGGATGGCTGTAGTGGCTGCACTTACTGACCTGACTTCTTTTGAATTCATTGAAGAGGCACCCACTGTGAATAAGGTCAAAACCAAAGAACAATACCGTACATCCTAGCATCTGCATACCAAAATAAGTACAATATCACCTCCTTATAACTACCACTCCCTCCTCTATATTCCACACAAAAATGCACACATGCCCCGGTCAAATGTCTCCCTCAGTCAAACGTCGTTAATGCTATATCACCTGAAAAAAGGAATACATGATCGTGATCAGCCGGATGTTCATCTGTGCTGTAATCATCCAATAAATATGGACTAGGATCTTACAAAACATGTGATTGGTGGAAATGCACATAGCAATGCATTACAATATTAGTAAATTCCACCCAAGGGTTATTATTATTATTATTACTATATTTATCCTACAATTATATTGGCACAACTCAATGCAACTCCAAAAAACTGGTATCGCCAGTTGACAACACTAGCCAGTAGCTGGCACAATAGAGTAGGAGCTTTTATCATTCATATTCAAAACATTACCTCTAAATGAACTTAAAGGATATATATATATATATATATATATATGCCTACTTTTACCTATCTACTGTATTGTCTGCAAATGAACAATATATATATATATATATATATATAATGGTGTGTGTGTGTCTACACACGCATATAGATATATATATATCATCATCGTCGTTTAATGTTTGTTTTCCATGTTGGCATGGGAAAAGCTGTATATATATATGTATACACACACACACACACACACATTTTTTTTTCTATAGTTTCAGCTCAGAGCTGCAGCCATGCTGATGCACCACCGTTTTGCTGCACTGTTATTACTGAGAGCCACCTACAATATGTGGCACTTGGTGAAGAATGGAGTTTGATGTAGCTACCCTCATTTGCACCTCTTGCCGTGAGGTAGGTTCATCTGGGATTCTCGACAGGAAGAGGTCCAGCTTTGATTTAAAAACGCCTACATCTACTTTGTGCAGGTTCCTCAGGCTCTTTGGAAGAATATTAAAAAGCTGTGGGCCTCTGAAACCCAAACTGTTGCAGTAACTGGTCCTGAAGTGTGATGGTGTTGCTGGGATCTTTGGCACTATGCAGTGCCGTCCCATTCTGGCATTGGTGTAGCTTTCAATGCCAAAATTTGGCACAATTCCTTCCAGGATCTTCCAGATGTATATTACTGCATACCTCTCCCGCCTTCTCTCCAGGGAGTAGAGTCTTAGCTGTTTCAGCCTTTCCCAATAGCTGAACAGTTGCAAAGAGACAATCTTCTTTGTGAATCTTCTCTGGATTGCTTCAAGGTCCGCTGTTAACTTCATACTGATGGGTGACCATAGCTGTGAGCAGTAATCCAGGCAGCTGAGGATGAATGTCTTCCAGAGGACCATCATGTTTTCCTTATCTCCGGTTCTGAATGTTCTCAGGATCCATCCAGCCAGTCGTCTGCACTTTGTCACCATCCTGGTAATGTGCACTTGGAAAGAGATATCATCACTCATGTCGATACCCAAGTCCCTCACTGATTTAGACTCTGGGATTGAAATTCCCTGCGGACCAGTGTACTCTGTAAGTTTCATATTCAGTTTTGGACGTTGGTAGCGCAGGGCTTGGAATTTTCCAGCATTAAACTGCATATTATTATCCTCAGCCCATCTGTAAATTGTGTTCAACTCCTGCTGCAGATGTGCAACATCACTGGGGTTCTGTATTTTCTGCAAGGCTTTCGTATCATCTGCATAGCTTGCAAGGGTGGCTATCCGGGCACTTGAGGGCATATCTGAGAGGGCCACTATGAAAAGCAGTGGTCCCAAGACTGTGCCCTGTGGAACACCGCTCACTATTTGTGTTTTCATAGAGGTGGCTCCATTAGCCACTACTGCCTGACTTCTATCTTTCAGAAAGTCATGTAACCATTCTCCAAGCTTTCCAGTTATGCCAAGATCACGCTGTTTGTGGCATATCATACCATGATCCACTTTGTCAAAAGATTTTGCAAAATCAAGGTATATTACGTCCACATTTGAGTTGTTGAGTAACTGCCTCAACACCCAGTCATAATGTTGTAAGAGCTGGGTCAGGCTGCTCCTACCTGGTCGAAAGCCATGCTGGGTATCACTCAGCAAGTTATTTTCTTCAAGGAATGCAATTTTAGAGTTAATACTAACAAGTGTAAGTTGTGTATAAGGGAATCTCTTGCCATCCTTAGGTCCTTTGAGCCTAAAACATTAAATAAATTGGAGAAAAAAGTACGTGAATTTTTATCTTCACAAAAGTGAAAAACAAATATTACAGAAATGTTACCACCATCACTCAGACAATGCAAGCAAAACTAATAAAAAAAATATCTGACTGAACAGGCTACAACCAGCCGAAACGCATGATTAACCCTTTAGCATTTAAACCGGCCATATCCGGCCAAAAGTATCCTGCCTGTTTTATGTTAGAACTGGCCAGATCTGGTCTCTCACACCAACCCTACAATATCGTTTTAAAAATTAGCAGCTACCTTATCAAAATCTCATAGCTACAAGATAATGCATGATTAGTTCAAAACAATGTGGATAAAAAAGCATCAATTTTGGCAGAATAATGTGAACACTAAAGGGTTAAACACTTAAAACTCACGGAACTGTAACTATGTACATCTTCCCAGTATGGAGGACATAATGATGATGATGATGATGACAACTCATTAATTTTAGTTGTGCAACTATTGTCACATGCTTTTAAAGGCTGGTGTGCCAGCAGAATCCTTAGTACGCCGAGCAAAATGCTATGTAGCATTTTGTCCGTCTTTATGTTCTGAGTTCAAATTCTGCCCAGGTCGACTTTCATCCCTTCGGGGTCGTTAAAAAATATGTACTAGTTGAGCACTGGGGGGGTCAATGTAATCGATGGTAATTGTTCAGTTTAGGGATATTAAAAAAGCAAATAAAAATTTAGGGACATAAGTAAAGGGATATAAATAAGTCAACTTACTTATTTATGTCCCAAACAGCAGAAATACTGTAATTAGGTACCATGGCAAATTACAATTTTCGTATGTGTCATCATCGTTTAACATCTACTGTCCATGCTAGCATGGGTTGGGCGATTTGACTGAGGACTGGCGAACCAGATGGCTACATCAGGCTCCAATCTGATTTAGCAGAGTTTCTACAGCTGGATGCCCTTCCTAACGCCAACCACTCTGAGAGTGTAGTGGGTGCTTTTACGTGCCACCAGCACGAAGACCAGTCAGGCGGTACTGGCAACAACCACGCTCAAAATGGTGTATTTTATGTGCCACCTACACAGGAGCCAGTCTAGCGGCACTGGCAACGACCTCGCTCGAATGTCTTTTCACGTGCCACTGCCACAAGTGCCAGGAAGGCGACACTGGTGACGATCACGCTCAAATGGTGCTATTTACGTGCCACTGGCACAGAAGCCAGACAGCTGCTCTGTATAAATTCATAATTAGTTGATGCCATGCCAACCACTGAAGAATCTTGTCTCAGGATTTGGGGAATTGGGTGATATTTCAAGATTCCTCCATGATTGATTCACGGTTGAGGATTTCAATTTCAGGAATAATCAATTGCAGTCCTGCTGGTCTTCCACGTTCCATTCTGATCAATTCGAAAATTAATAATACCTAGTATTTATATTGTTTAAAAGTAAGTTTGACTTATTTATGTCCTTTTACTAGTTATGCCCCCCCCCCCATTTTTATTTACTTTTTTTAATATCCCTAAACTGAACAATCACTTAATCGAATTACCCCGCTCACCCCCAAAATTGCTGGTCTTGTGCCAAAATGGGAAATTATTATGATGACGACGACGACGACAATGACGATGTTGGCGGTATTAGCCTAGATTATGCAGTCGTAGTCTACCTGACGCTTTACGTATTCATGCACACAGTAGCTCGAAACTTGTCCGACATTATTTTGTTTACCTTAATTGCTTACCTTACATTCTTAACATAATTGTTTTCGAGTAGAAGTAATTTTCAACAATTTAATTTTATGAATACATTTTTATATAAATAAATAAATTTAAAAAAAAACAGTTTTGTTCTATATCATTAACGTAAATGCTATCATGTGAACAAGGTAATCGCCCGCCTTTTTCAACTGCTCTAAATTTTCAACGAAATCGTTAATCTACTACAGTTTGTGGTTAACAACGCAGATATTTTCATTGCATTTTACTTTGTGTTTGAAATATTTTTAGGTTTTATAAGGTTATTCGTGAATAATTCACCATAACAGTGAGCAACAATATAGAATTTTAGTTTCATGACAACTGATAAATAATTTGCGATCACATCAAATAATTCAAATTGCTATCATAAATGGGTTAATCTTTTTTTTAATGATATTTTATGGCTCTTTGTTGATGTTTGGTCCTCGTTTTAGGTTCAGTCTCACTGAATGGCACTTTAGACAATTTTCTATAGTTCCAGCTACAAAGCCTTATGAGTGAATCTGGCAGACGAAAACTGATGGACACGCCTCGCGCGCGCGCGCATATGTACACACATACACACACTCAACACATATAGGGGGTAACAATGAGTAAGATTTACTGCATTTTTTAAATTTGAGACAGTGTTGATTTGATGGAGAGAGTGAACTAACGTATGGTACGAACATCTAATCACTATAAACAAATCATTTGTGCAGGTCGTCCGGCAAAAAGTTGAAAGCTCATATGCCCATCATCTTCGACGTATATTAAAATGGGGGCGAAGGCGGCGAGTTGGCAGGATAGTTAGGAGGGTGGATTATTATCGTTGTTGTATGTATTTCAACAATCCCAAACTATGAGAGTCAGCCGTGGTAAAGGTGATGGTGGTAGTGGGTGCTAAAATGGCCGGTTTGCTGTGTCTAAAGTAGTTTTTGATATGCAAGTGGACACGAAAAACGCAAACTTGATAAATAAAAAGCGAAATGACCAAATATACTGATGGGGAAAAAATTTTCAAACTGTTTGGCTGCAGTCGAACCATGTAAAAGGTAGAAAAAAAGTTATGTTTGTATGTGAATTTAAATACGAGAAAAAAAAAAGTAACAATATCTGAAAAGATTTGCCGGTCAAACCGCCTCATGATCTCAGCTGACAAAATGAAAAAGGCATTTTACAATATCCAGTTTGTCAACTCCTACAATTAAAATAAACCAAGGGAATACTAATGAAGCCAGTGATTGTATATAAACCATGGGGTTTTTTTTTCTAGCAACGTTCAACTAAATGATGGTTGATGGTTTTAATGCAGATGGAATGAGGTCAATGCGAACGTCTCGCAGAACCAAGAGAGACTGAGCAGAAACAGCAATCGTGAAGCAAATTCACTGATTTAAAACAATACAGTGACCTCAGAATCTGGCTCATAACAATTGAGAATGATTTCAAACATGATTCTTTTGACATAAGAACAATAAAATCCTGATGATAGACATGCAGACTCAAGCTGAGTTTATAGGGAACAAAGATGTTTTTCAGACAAATATTTTGATAATAGCAGAAAACAATTTAAAAATTTGCCAGGCGTCGGTCGATGAGATTCTGGTTAGTTTACACAAAGAATGAAGGCCGCATATATTGTTTCAAACTCTGTTTTGAATGTCAAAGAGCTAAACATAACTAACAATAGATGTTTTTTTTTTTTTTTTTTTACTGGAGGAAATATACCAAGTACTCTGTACTCAGACTCATAAAGAGAGCAGAAAAAATATAAGAGAAAGAGAGAAAGGGTGAGAGACCAGTGAGTAGTGTTGCCAGATTCAAAAGTTAGAGGAAGTGAACACACACACACACACACACACACACACACACACACACAAAAGGCGTATACCAAACAATTTTAACTCATTGATTATACATTGTGTTTAAAAATCGAAACGCAAGAAAGATACATGTTTAAAGAGAGTACGTAATTGTTATTTTGTATTTAAAATTAAAACACAATAAAATGTTCTAGTGAAATTCAATTATTTTAAACGTGTGAAGTTAGTCAAATAAAGTAATGATTTAAAAAAAGTTTTTCCCAGGCCATAGATTAACAAAAAAAAAAAAAATGAACGAAAGAAAGAAAAGAAGAGATTCTACTTTTACTGCACATGCCAACAAAGAAGTTTTTTTTTAAATTGTTGAAAAAAGCGTCAATTTTGAAAATTAATGTGCTCAAGGGAAGCGGTCTTTCTTCTTGTTCGCCTATTTGCCACGCCAATGACAGAGAGAGAGAGAGAGAGAATCCAATAAAATACAGTGAATCAATAACTTGGAAGTATAGATAAATAAAAAAAAGAGTACTAAAAGGTCTTATCTGTTCTTAGCATTGGAAGGACCGAGTGTGTCAACTGACGCATTTTGAAATTTTAATTGTACACAATTCAAAAGCTATTGTAGATTTTGACATCATGGTGCTTGACTTTTCATAGTTTTATGATACCTGTATACACTATGAATTATAGGTTGTTCGCACCTATTGTAACAAAAATAAACCCCACAGACTACCTGTAAGAATCACGTGCGTCAATTGACGCATTGCAAGCTTTTGGAATTTGCGCCTGCTTTTGTTTATAAATACATGTGACAACGTTTTAGATATTCAGTAATTGCATAGGTTTTACAGTGCGCAAAACAAAACTTGCATTTTAGTCGGAACAATTCGTCGGAACAGAAAAGAATCATCAGGAGCAGCAAAACGGGTGAAACCAGTCCATAAAACTGTGGGTTTGAAATCTGCAGAGAAACCTACTGTCACACTTGCATTGTACGAGTGCAAAAAATTCAAAGTCTGTTGTTGTTTTGTAGAAGTTCCTTCTGGAAATAACTCCAAGAAGCCTAACACTTTATTTTTTTTTTGTAACAAAAATAAAGTAGGCGTAGACATGCTTGACCACACGGCAAGCTTTATTCAATCAAAGCAAACAGCAGACGATGGCCAATGCACTTATATATATATATATATATATATATATATATATATATATATATATATATATATATATATATATATATATATATATTGGATATTGCTCTTATAAACAGCTGGTAATATACACAAGTGTTTGCAATTCTGTCATTGGTCGAAGAGAATATATTCAAAAAGTTGTTGAGGAACTTTGTGGTGATTCGTGTACTATCAAACGCCCTATTGAGGAAACCTACCTCTAAAAATATAGTCAAACGAACATGTGTGAAAACAAAATGCCGAAACAGAACCACAGAAATATATGGAGTCTGTAAAAAAACGTTGCGATAAATACTCTTTTACTTGTTTCAGTCATTTGACTGCGGCCATGCTGGAGCACCGCCTTTAGTCGAGCAAATCGACCCCAGGACTTATTCTTTGTAAACCCTTATTCTATCGGTCTTTTTTGCCGAACCGCTAGGTTACGGGGACGTAAACAATGTTTAGAATTCCAATAAATGTCTATTTTTTTAAGGATGAATTTCTTTCAAAATATCAAATTATTGCGACTATTATCAGCATGAAGTGATAAAATTCAATAAAATTAATAAAGGTTTTCTACCTCTTCTTGGAAAACATCTTTGCGTCAATTGATGCATTCTGGTCCTTAAAGGTAGGTGAAAAGCCCGGTCCTTCTAATGTTAAATGCCAAACTTCCATGGCTTAAAAACTTTAAAAGTTATAAAGGATAGGCATACAGAGACCATTAGAGGGAGTGGGACTTTGTAAGTAATGGACACATCGCGAGGACATTAAACTTAAGTTCGACCATATTTTTCCTCGAAGATCTTGAGAAATGTAAAAACGAAAAAGCTTAATGCTACAAAACTATTCAAAACTGCCATGAAAAATGATTAGAAATGACTAGAAAACACTGGGGAACATATTTAAGGTATAACACAGGTATGCTGTGTGGTTAAGAAGTTTGCTTTGCAACCACGTGGTTTCGGGTTCAATCCCACTGTATGGCATCTTGGGTAGGTGTCTTCTACTACAGCCCCCAGGCCGACCAAAGCCTAGTGAATGAATCTGGTAGACGAAAACTCAGTGGAAGCCCGTTATATACACACACTTACATACACACACACACTTGCATACACACACACATAATTGCATACATACACACACATGTATGTATGCATGTATGTATATATATATATATATATATATGCTTGTATGTATGTGTGCATGTGTGTGCGTATGCATATATGTATGTATATGAGGACTTGACACATCCCTTAAATCGCAGCCTTGGTTTCTGCCAGGGTTTCTTTCCACTAACAAGTTCCCCATATAGCATCTGTTTAGGGATCCTGCTATCCTTCATTCTAATAAGGTGTCCAATCCAACGGAACTGGCGCTTGTGCACTATCGCCACAATACTCAAGATATCAGCTTTCCTCAAGACCTGTAAGTCTGGAGTTTTTAAGGTCCAGCCAACATTCAGAATGTGTCTCAGACATCTCTGATAGAAGCGTTCAAGGGCCTTTCCATGAGGTTTGTAAAGGGTCCAGTTCTCACATGAGTAAAGGAGTGATGTCAGTACACATGAACAGTGCACAGCAATTTAATTAAAGACCTGTGATATGCAGGAGACTGACTGGGAGAGCAATGCCTGTCATCGCCACAGATGGAGGAAGCAGGTTAAGGAAGGGGTTGACACCTTTGAAAAAGCACATATTCTTCATGAAGAATTTAAGTGTGCTGCTCGAAAGCGCACTGCTGGTGTAGTGAATGGAGAAAGCTTGGTTTGCAATGTTTGCAGCGGTGTATGCTTGTCAAGAGCAGGGCTCATTAGCCACCAACGGAGCCGCAAATGCAAAATATAAGTTAGTCCCAGAGCGCACAATGTTCTTAAAGGTCAGCAATGGTCTTTCTCGGTCACGAATGGACGGCCATCATGTATGTATATATATGCACGCATGTATATATGTGTGTGTGTATTCGTGTTTATATTTATGCATGCTTGTAAATATGTATGGATGTTATTGTTTGTCTTTCTGTCTATGTTTGTTCCATCACCGCTTAACAACCGGTGTTGGTTTGTTCAAGTCTCCGCAACCTAGTTGTTCGGTAAAATAGACCGATAAAATAAGTATCAGACTTTAAAAAAAAAAAAAGAATAAATAAGTACTGGAATCGTTTATTCATTGAAAACTCTTCAAGGTGGTGCCCCAGTATGGACGCAGTTCAATGAACGAAAGAATGAAAGGATAAAAAATAAAAGATGAAATTGTGTATGAGATCAATAACGAAGAGACCGAATTCTATTGTTGTTAACTGTAGCCTGGCATGACGCGTGCTTGTTGAGCAGCTGATACGCATGGTTCGATATAATTATAATGGAAAAGCCTGCATCACATTATATAAACACTATTATCGATATCGCAACGACCTTGCTCAACAAAATACGAGTTCTGGGTGTAACATAAGCTTTCATTGGAAAAAATAACGTAGCTGCAGTGTGAGCCGCCCCACACAGCCCTTCAGTTTGCTGCCTCCCTCACTCCAAGGGTCTCAAAGAGAGGGTTCTTTTTATTTTTTATTGTATCTTTCACTTGTTTCAGTCATTAGACTGCGGCCATGCTGGAGCACTGCCTTGAAGAATTTTTAGTCGAACGATTCGATTCCAGTACTTGTATTTATTTTTTTAAAGGCGGGTAATTATTCTATTGATTGTTGTTTTTTTGCCGACTCGCTAAGTTACAGGGACATAAACACACCAACACCGGTTGTCAAGCGGTGGTAGGGGGCGAACACAAACACAAAGACACACACACACACACACACACATGAATATATACATATATACGACGGGGTTCTTTCAGTTTCCATCTACCAAATGCCAGCGTTCTTTAAAAAACATTAATTAACAAGTGTACAAAACTACCGTATATACTTATGTAAAAATTGCCCCCTGCTTTTGGTAAAAAAATTAAATAAAATCCTGTAAGTTAGCATATATCTCTTGTAAAAACCCAGCAGATCAACAGTTACAAATAAAGCGATTACCTCATACATAAATGTTAAACTTGTCATCTTTGTGTTGTGATTACAATTCACAGTGGCGTAGTTAACAGGAGAGTAAGGTGAATGACTGCTCTCACCAAGCACATTTTCAAAATTGGCACCTTTTCAATAATTGAGAAATGGGCCAAAAATTATTTGGTGTGTCTCACGGCAATTCATATAAATGTTTTGCACAGATTTTTTAAAGCTTATCATCAATGCCAGGCCACAACGTTTTAAATTTTCGCCGTGAAATTGTGTGAAAACGCTCTCTAGAAAAGAAAATCACAACTTTACAGCCAGTTTGGATCTAGTTCAAAACGGGGGCACCAGTATTTTCTTAACGAAACACTTTGAAACTTGGGACACTGGTAGAATGTGTCATATAAAACATCTTTTTCTCTTAGTCTTGTTAAGAAAAATTATTATATTGCAATTTATTTCATGTTAAAGTTGTCGTATTTCTGTAATTTCAACCAATGACTGACGTCCATTCAGCCGAATATATTAAGTGCTGACTACGTAAACAAACGATTCTCAAACGATTCTGGCGGTGATAAAATTATTATTTCCTTGTCAAAAAATGGCTGAAGCATATTGGCAGTAGCTAATAAACTTTTCTATTATAGGCACAAGGCCTGGTTTTTGAGGGAAGGAGCAAGTCGGTTAGGGCTAGGGTTAGGGAAAACGAACACACGTGTGTTGCCTCTCTGCAAAATGTCAGAAGTAATGGAGATTAAATACGCTTTACACCGCTTAAACTGCCAAAGGAGTAACTGTAAACAGCTGAATACTTGTCAGTGATTGGTTGAAATTATCGAAATAAGACAATTTTTTACATGAAATTAATTCGAATACAAAATTTTTTTTCTGTTCTATAACACAAAATATCTATTTTGAAAGTCTTTCGGTACCAAAAACACTACATAAAACATAAATGAAAACTGGTGCCCCCGTTTTGAACTAGATCCGCCAGTTTTTAAAGTTTAAAAGTTGATCGAAGTTGCCTTGGAGAGAAATAACTGGGTTGTGGGAAGAGAATTTTGTTGTTTATGAGAATCTAGTGAGAGACAAGAAAATGATTCAAACTTGAGACAATGCCAAATTACGGTAAGAGAAGTTAACTAAACAAGTGTCCAGAATTAGCGAGAAAACTTGTAAACAGTGATGTAACTAATAGAGAAGTTAGGAGAACGACCGCTCCAACCAAGGACATTCTTCAAAAATTGGCGCCTTTTCAACAATTAAAAAAAACTCTTTAGTTCGCTTGTGTGATAAAAGTTGAATCTTTTTTTTTTCTTTTTTTAATCGAGTGGCCTAGGAAGAACTTTCTGGAGTCATTACTTTATTTGACCAACCTCCAGTGTTTTTGAACTGTTTTGTTCAATCTCTTGTGATGTGATGGTGGCCGCTGTCATCTGAAGAATCAAAACAAACCTCAAGGCCAAATTCTCTGGCGTCTCTATTTATTTCCGTCTTCCCTGTGGTTTGATTAAGTACCATTGGTATACAAATTAATCTACTGAAGTTCTTTTGGATCTTTTTTAAAACGGGGGCCACATTTTTCATTAATGAAACACTTTGAAACTTGGAACACTGGTAGAATGTGTCATATAAAACATCTTTTTCTCTTAGTCTTCTTTAAAAAAAAAAGAAATCTCTAAGTTATTCCATGTTAAAGTTGTCGTATTTCTGTAATTTCAACCAATCACTGACGTCCATTCAGCCGATATACATTAAGTGCCGACTACATAAACAAACGATTCTGAAACAATTCTATCGGTGATAGGGTTAGGGTTAGGGTAAAACAGCAAATTTAAAAAGAAAACAAATAAAACGAAGAAAAAAAAAAGAAAATGAAAAAAGCAAATAAAACGAAGCTATGGCTTAATCAGCCAAAGGAGTAAATGTAAACAACTGAATACTTGTCAGTGATTGGTTGAAATTATCGAAATAAGACAATTTTTTACATGAAATAAATTCGAATACAAAAATATTTTTCTGTTCTATAACACAAAATAGATAAGTATACGAAGTTTGAAAGTCTTTCGGTACCAAAAACACTACGTAAAACATTAATGAAAACTGTGGCCCCCGTTTTAAAAAAGATCCGTTCTTTTTCTTTTACAATTAGCGGTCTTTATCTTTTATAGACAAGATTAAACGAGACAAGGAGTTTTATTACTGTACCTTGATCGGCTTCTCCGTTTGTTCCTTCTCTTCGAGACCATGATGAAATGAAGCCAAATTAATGATTCTAATAATCGAACATTGCTATTATTATTATCATTGTCATTATCATTGCCATCAGCATCCCCAACATCATTATCGTTATTGAAACAAAACGGAAAAGAAACAATGAAAGTAAACCAAATAAAATATAGCAAAATGAAAACACCCAGCAATTTGATGCCGGGCAATTTTCGTAAAAGAATCTGAATTAGCCAACTTTGGACATTTTTGTTTCTGCTTAAAGACTATCATCGCTTGAGGCAACAGTCTTTTTGTCGACTAAGCATTGTTAAAAACCATCACTTCCGGTAGCTATTAAAATAGAATAAAATAAAATAAAACAAAAACAAGCCAAGTATTGTGACGTTATAGAAAAACCATGTTCTTTCTTTTTTTCCCTTGATTTCACGTGATTAAATAAATAAATAAATAGAATCTATGTTACTGTTTAACTGTCGTCTTTTTAAAACTTTTATTTTTTAAATTTTATTCTATCTTTTGTATTATTCACCTTGTTTAAGTTGTCCTGAATGTCAGAACAATCTGGGACTTTAATTTTAATTTTTAAAACACACGTCTGCTGGACGTGGACGTCACTCGCCGTCCCAGATTAAGATGGGTGTCTTTGTTAGAAAAGTTCACTTTGTTTCAGTATACATACCACATACACACAAAGACAATCAACAACCCCCTCTCGCCACACACACACACACACACACACACACACACACACACACACACACACACACACACACACACATAAAGTAAGAGACACTTCTTCACACATAAACACTCCTGTTCCTTTCCTGCATCCCATGTTTTCCCACAGACAATTAGGGTGAACATTAATCGCACCGGGGCCGGCGCTAGGAAGTGCGGGGCCCAGTACGGGACCCATTTAAAGAATTGTCAGTGGGCCCTCTACTCTACTTAGAGAAGATATGTTTCTAAAGTCATGGTAAATCGATATGTCGCACGAAAAGATAAAAAGAATCGTGTGGATATTTTTGCTTGACGCAGTCAAAGGCTTTAATTTATAACGCCCTGTACTCGAGCGTGTGCGCGGGACCTTCTCTTGGTGTGGGGCCCTCGCTTGGCTCGGCGCCCAATTTGAACATATCTGTCTAACTGGCTCAAAGCCAGCCCTGGTCGCACCAATCTCACCAGTGCAAGACGAATTACTGTAAAACGCACGAATAAAAGCTCTTCCTTTCCTGACTAAGCGTAAGAAAGAGATGAGGAAGATAGAGAGAGAGAGATAAAGAAAGAATGAGACAGCGCGTGCGCGCACATATGTGCGTGTGCGGGTATATATCTGGATGTAGTCCTGTCGAACTTAACCGGTTCCGTTCTCCCCAGTGCTGACTTAAATGGCAAACCCACACGTGTATGTATACAGGGTGTCCCAAAATTAAGGTAACCAACTTCTTTCCAATTTTGCCAAAGGAAAATATAGTTATATTTCGGATCCGAGCGTTGCAATGCAATGATAAAGGAAACACAATTATGACACTACCACATTTATTCGATATGATCCCTTCCGTTTCGAATTACAGCCTTACGTCTAAGTGTGAATGCTTCACACGTGACGCGCAACTGTTCTTGTGAAATCAAAGCCCCATTCCTGGCCCCTCGTCTCCAAAATGGCCGAATAGAAAAGTCCAACGGGTTGAGATCGGGGCTTCTTGTGGGCTATACATCCTTGCCTATGAACAACGGTATGTTTTTCTGAATCCAGTGTTGTGTCTGTTTGGTGCTGTGGGATGGTGCCATGTCCTGTCGGAGGCTCCAAGGCGTGCCTTGAAAGTGCTCATTCGTCCATGGAAGCAGTTCAGCTTCCAGAATGCCGCTAATTTTTCGCTGGGTGTTAATTTTAAAACGCGAGGGCACAAAAACGAGGTGAGACCTTTCAGTGGCTGTCACAGCCGCCCAAACCATAAGCGACTATGGATTTTGACATCCATTTACGAGTCTACCCTCGACGGATCCAGATACACTCCAAAGTCGGTCATTCTGGTGGTTTACTGTCCGTTCGATATCAAATTTCTTTGGGCAACGTGCCTTCAACAATCTGACGCAGGATAAGACGATTTCTCTCCAGTCTCATGGCCTTATAAACTTGCGTGAGCGCAAGACGGCGGATCATCTTGTAGGAGTGTGTCCTGAGATCTTCCTTCAGCACTCGGTACATCGATGTTCGGTTTATTTTTGCTGTAGTGGCCAGTTTTCTGTTGGAACAACGAGGATTTCGCCGTATTTTTTCTATGGTACTTTTGATCAGCTGAAGGGTCCGCTCACTTCTTTTTCGGTCACGACCAGGTCGATCAGTGGTGGAACCAGCCTCTTGAAATTTCTTGACAATTTTCCAGACAGTAGTTCGGTTAATTTTAAGCTTTTTTGCTATAGCTGTATTACTTTCGCCTCCTTTGTGGTGGGAGTTATGATTGTATTTCGGTCAATAGCCATTATCTAATTTATAAATCTGAATTTATTTAGTCTGAAACAAAAAGAAGGCACACTAAGCTTTTATAACGATGCGTAATTTCTATATCTTATCACATTTATTGATAATTATTAAAGCCCGAAACTTCGGTTGCCTTAATTTCGGGACACTCTGTATATCTCTACACAAGACTCTTAGCCTTGACTCATGTATGTATGTATGTATGTATGTATATATGTATGTATATATGTGTGCTGTATTTGGAGTCAGTGCATATGCAGATTTGCTTGTTTTATTTTATGCATGTATTCTCATGCATATAGTTGCATGTCAAGACATGCGCATATATACTTAAATGAAAAACTTCTGGAAAGTTTAAAAATTTTTTACAGCCGCAGTAATGGCTTGAACCTGTAGTCTTCGAATCAGCTTTCCCCTTTCTGGTTTTAAGAAGCCTAATTTCTCAAGATTGGTATTTAGACAGTGTGTTACATATCACAGGGCCCCAATAACTACAGGTATAAACCTGAAATTGTAATCTGGATAGAGTAACTACAGATTTCTCAATAGTTCAACATCTTTTTCACTGATCTTCAGCTTTATGTTAACATCCGCTGGGCAGCTAATTTCCACAGCTGTACACAGTTTCTCTTCTTCATCCCAAATCATTATATCAGGTCTGCTGAGCTTACATTTTATTGAGGTCTTGACTGGGACATTCCACTAGTATTCCTTTTTATTATGAGTGGCTATGGCTTCTACCATATCGTGGGTTCTTAGTTCTTTGTCCTCAGAATTATCCTTCCGATGGATTTCATTAAAGAGTGTCCTAGCTACATCATCATATCTCATCGGTAGATAATACCGTGATGACATTTTCGGACAACTGCTTATGTATGTATGTATGTATGTATGTATGTATGTATGTATGTATGTATGTATGTATGTATGTATAGCGGGTATAGAGGGCTCTGGATAGTAGTAATACTTTCGACGGCTGGTATATTGCTCACCAGCTCACTAGGAATGGAAGGGCATCAATGGCCCTCATCCTTTTCCGGAGTATCTCTCATGCATGGGTCGAAAGTTCTCGGCAAAACCCACATCAGGTGACGGTCTTAACACAATCTCACAAGGTGAATGACTTTCATGGTGAAACTGTAGCCAAAATGAACTGTAGAAGCCTCGTGTTCACGACCTATGACAGTCACCTAGTTTGAAGTAATTAATATCCTCAGGTGAAACCGAAGATAGAAATGGTAACCAAATCAAAATCGTGACTCCATATCAGATTAAACGCAACCCCGTTTAACAATGACCTCGCCATTTGTTTTCTCACCTGGGTGGATGTATTAGATGCGTTATTGGTATTCGACAAGAAAGGTTTGTAACAAAGAGAACAACAACAGGATTGGCACATGGAATATAAGAACATTGAACGAAGATGAGGAATTAAAATAACTGTTGTGTGAGGTGTTCATTTATCCTTCAATGTTCATTTATCCTTCAGTGTTCATTTATGCTTCTCACTACTAAGACGTGATCGATGCATTCCTGAATCCAGCTTGCTCTTCCCTCAGCTGAGTTAATCAAATGGAAGAATACTAACTGGTCGGTAGTTCTTATTTTCTTTACTGCCCACAAGGGGCTAAACATAGAGGGGACAAACAAGGACAGACAAAGGGATTAAGTCGATTACATCGATCCCAGTGTGTAACTGGTACTTAATTTATCGACCCCGAAAGGATGAAAAGCAAAGTCGACCTCGGCGGAATTTGAACTCAGAACGTAACGGCAGACGAAATACGGCTAAGCATTTCGCCCGACGTGCTAACGATTCTGCCAGATCGCCGAACTACTGGTCTGTAGTTCTTGTATCACAACTCATACGCGCTTTCAGCCACTGAGGACCCTACCATTACCGAGACCTCTGTTGAGTAGTTTAACGAAGGGTTCCCCGCCGTTCCGAAGGACGGTTGCAGGGATACCACCATCACCCGGAACTTTATCTTCCCTCAGTCAATTGACAGCTGCTCTCATCCTAGAAGGTAGGAGGGGGTAGGATGGGATGCCATATTCTGGTTGTCCGGATGTCTCCTTGTGCAGTAGAGCTTGGTACAGTCTTGGTGACTTGTCTCTTCCAGTGGTCTCCACTATCGTGTCCATGATGGTAGTAGTGATGGTGTTGCCATAGGAATTCAGGTCGTGATTTCTCGGGACTCAAACCCAGTATCGTATTTGGAGGGCGGGGTCCCGAGGAAGAAAGACGGTAAACTCCTGGGCTGCCCTTAGTGGCACACACTCTGGTCAATAGCAGCTAGAACAACGTTGACCTGGTCGATAGGACAAGGTGGTTCAGCTTCTCGTTGCAGCTCCAGTAAGCTGATTGCCTCCTTCCTACAGGATACCATCTTTAGGAAGATAAACTGGGAAGGCAAGAGCATCAGAAGTGATAGTGGACACTTCTCCCTACTGGACATCGCAAACGGCCCCATCTAGTCGGCACTTACAGCCCAGGAACTGGAACGCTTGTTCACCCGACATCAAAACCATGAGATCGGTTGCCTGTGCCTGCACGTGATTACACAGACATCCAAAACAATTAGCGAAAGCATGGGACGTATTACCAAATGATACACGTGTGCTAGTGACGGCTATGATTTTACACACACACACACACACGCACGCACGCACGCACGCACGCACGCACGCACGCACGCACGCACGCACGCACGCACGCACGCGCGCGCGTGCACTCATGTTATATATGTGTATGTATATATACACACATATACATACATATGTTTATGTGTGTGTGTGTATTTGTATGTATGTTTGTATCTATGTATGCATGCATGTATATATGTATGTATATATCTATGTATGCATGTATGTATGTATCTATGCATGCATGTATGTATGTTTGTATCTATATATGCATGTATGCATGTATGTATGTATGTATGTATATATGTATGCGTGCATGTATATATGTATGTATGTATACATGCATGCATGCATGTATGTATGTATGTATGTATGTATGTATGTATGTATGTATCTATGCATGTATGTATGCATGCATGCATGTATGTATGTATCTATGCATGTATGTATGTATGTCGTACAAATGTTGTTATATATGACATCATAACTGATGTCACTAGAAAATTATTATTTTTTTTTTTTTCTGATTTGAATTTTTTTTCTTTTCCTTTTTCCGAAAACGCCATTTACTAAATAAAGTAGTTTGGATGAGAACATCGTAGCTGTCAAAAAGGAAATACCGGAGCTTTCCAGTCTGTGGACGATCAACAAGGTCAGTCAGCAGTCATCGAATCATTAATCCTTTAATTCATCGATTCAATCAATCCACATGTCTGGTCAATCATTTGTCAAAGCATCGTGTTAAAACAGTCTGCCTGGTTAGTGTCCAGCTCTTTATAATGTTAGGGTTTCTTTTAGCATTTCAAACCCTGCTGAGTGTCAAATTTGTTTTTCATCCCCTTAGAGCAGGGGTTTTCAAACTGTGGTCCGCGGACCGCAGGGGGTCCGCAAGGACGAGACAGGAGGGTCTGTGGACAGCAAATACTTTTTATGGGCAATTTGATTTTATATATGTTTTTTAATCGAAATCTTTTAATTGACAATAAACCTATTTGTTAAATACTGTTAAATAAATAAATGTGAAAATATATGTTATTTTAAGCAAATATTTATGTATAGATTTCATAAGCGTTTATAAGGGGGTCCTGAAATATCCTAAGGTAAAGCCTGAAATATAAAGGGGTCCGCAAGTCAAAAAGTTTGAAAACCCCTGCCTTAGAGGACAATGAAGGACCAGCTCTGGGAACGGAAATGGATTGGGCGAATCCCTCCTTACACCTTCGTTTCAGTGAAATTATCTAGATTTCTGGCTATTTGCTTCCAATTTCTGGAACCCGCGACCTATCTATCGTCACTGGGCTTTAAAAAGTTTTTCTTTCTTCGTATCTACTGCTTAGTTTCCCCATATAGTTGTGAGCCGATCTAGACACCGTCATAGCCTTCACGCTCATCATCCAGCGAAACATCAAAGGTGTGACAGCTAGAAAGAGAGAGAACTGTACTTTTTTAAGTCAGAGTTAGAAGCAACGGTTATTTGAAGGTGACCTGTTATCCACCTTATTACATCATCATAGTGTACTTTCGGCTTTTTTAATGTACTAGTCACTAGTCTGTGGAGGCGCAATGGCCCAGTGGTTAGGGCAGCGGACTCGCGGTCATAGGATCGCGGTTTCGATTCCCAGACCGGGCGTTGTGAGTGTTTATTGAGCGAAAACACCTAAAGCTCCATGAGGCTCCGGCAGGGGATGGTGGCGAACCCTTCTGTACTCTTCCACCACAACTTTCTCTCACTCTTACTTCCTGTTTCTGTTGTGCCTGTAATTCAAAGGGCCAGCCTTGTCACACTGTGTCACGCTGAATATCCCCGAGAACTACGTTAAGGGTACACATGTCTGTAGAGTGCTCAGCCATTTTTATGTTAATTTTACGAGCAGGCTGTTCCGTTGATCGGATCAACTGGAACCCTCGACGTCGTAAGCGACGGAGTGCCAACAATGCACTGCAGAAATCGGGGTGCGTCTAATACGTCCGTGCGTCTTTTATGCCAAACAAATACGGTAGTCTGTTTGTTGTGGCTGGTGTGGTTATCGTTTTGGTTACATATTATGCTCCTTTTGTTGCTCTTCTTGATCTGTCTGTCGCTGCTGCTGATGTCATAATTTCTGCCATGCATGGAGTTGCTGTTATTGGTTTCGCTTGTCCCTTGTCGTCATTGCCGTTGTTGTTGCTGCTGTAGCTGTGATGATTATTGGCCCGTTGCACAAGGCCAGCAACTTTTAGGGAAAGGGGATAAATGGATACCACGGAACCCTGGTACTTGACTGGAACTTTATTTTATCGATCTCGGAGGAATGAAGGACAAAAGCTAACCTCGGCGGGAATAACACCCAGAACACGAAGAGCCGGAAGACATTCTTTCCGATGTTCCAACGATTCTGGTAACTCGCCTCTCTTATGATACTACTACTACTACTACTGCTGCTGCTGCTGCTGCTGCTGCTACCACTACTACTACTACTACTACTACTACTACTAGTTATAATAATAATAATAATAATAGCAGCAGCCCAACATGTGTATGTAAACAACAAAATGAAACCATTGATCATGTTGTCTCCATGTGCAGTCTTCTTGCGCCTACACGGTACCTCAACAGGCATGATAGAACAGCACAGTCTATTCATTGGGTAATTTGCAAAGACTTGGACTTGCCCCATGATAAAAACTGGTGGGAACACAAACCGCCGCCAGTACTTGAAAACGACCACATCTCACTCCTTTGGAACTTCACCGTTCAAACTGACAGAAAGATAGATGAAAATAGGCCAGACATAATATTGAAGGATTTCAGACAAAGATTATGCCTCCTCGTTGATATGATTGTCCCAATCGACATAAATGTATCTTGTCAAGACCGACCCAAAACTGAGCAAGTCTTGAAATAGAAATTGGCAAAATGTGGAACCTCTAAAACAATACCTGTTGTCATAAGTGCCCTAGGAATGATAGCGAAAGGGGCTGATTGCTACTTAGCTCAGATATCAGGAAATCCCAAAATGGAATAAATTCGAAAAATAGTGCTCATGAGAACTGCCCATATCCTACGTAAAATATTGTTTATTTAATCCCCTACAAATTTTAAACCGTAAACATTTCGTCCAGCGTGCTAACAATTCTGCCAGCTCGCTGCCTTAATAATAATAATAATAATAATAATAATAATAATAATAATAATTAATTCGTTTTATTGGTCACAAGGGCTAATATCAATTAAAAACATACAAGGACAAAGACAGGACGAAGGTTACAAAAGGTTTTGTCCGAAAAGGTAGGAAAGTTCGTCTAAACAGAAGAAGAAAACGGAGAAATAATCCTTTCTACTATAGGCACAAGGCCTGGATTTTGTAGGGAGAGGGACAGTCGATCAACTGGTACTTAATTTATCGACCCCGAAGGGATGAAAGGCAAAGTCGACTTCGGCGGAATTTGAACTCAGAACGTAGCGGCTGAAGAAATACCGCTAAGCATTTCGCCCGGTGTGCTAACGGTTCGGCCAGCTTGTTGCCTTCCAATAATAGAAATAATAATAATTTTTATTTTGATAGCTACAAGAGCTAGAAAAATACAAAAAAAAAAAAAAAAAAAGAACTTTCACTAGGGGTTAGAAAGGACGAAAGGTTAACATGCAATGTGAAAAAGACACGCTTACAAATTTAGAAGGGGAGTAAGAGATTTATTTATTATATGGAAGGATGGATTAAGAATTTTAAATGTGCACACATACACATAAGCACGTACACACGCACACGCACGCATACATATACATATGCATACATATAAACACATACATATATATGATGATAATATGTATATACCTATATATATATATTATATATATATATACACACATGATAATAATATTAGGGATAAAAATCCAAAATTACAGGTAAAAATTCAATTAAAATCAATTTATTAAAAATTAAGATTAAATTAAATTTCACAGTATTAAATATATATAGATATATAGTTTTAGGGAAAAGAACCAAGGTTCATGAATTAATAAATAAAAGCACAATAAATAAGTATAATTCTTATTTATTGTGCCTTTACTTATTAATTTTTGTACATGTGACAGTGGATTTTCATCGATGAGTTCATGAACCTTGGTTTTTTTCCCTAAAACTATATATATATACATATACGCACACACATATCAGTGACGTAGGGTGGTTGTCATATATGGTATCCTGCCACACCCAATGCCACCAAATTCCAAGCTGGGGTACAACAAAAGTTTTCCATTAAGATTTGTGATGAATTAATAAAGGTAAATATTTCTAATGAATTTTCCATTTTCGATAGTTGCGCAGCGCACACCTAGCACATCCGGAATATACGATATATATATATATATATATATATATATATGTATATATATATTCTTCTATTCTTTCATTTGTTTCAGTCATTTTACTGCGGCCATGCTGAAGCGCCGCCTTTAGTCAAGCAAATCGACCCCAGGACTTATTCTTTGCAAGCCTTAGTACTTATTCTATCGGTATTACGGGGATGTAAACACACTAACATTGTTTGTAAGGCAATGGTGAGGAGAAATTCACAGACACACAAATACATGAAGGAAATGTTCTCTATGTGGCCTGTGTGTTTTCTGTGCTCTGTTTATGTTCTGTTTCTCATTTTGTCCACGTTTTTTTTTGTGACGTCCTGTACCCAGATATGCATCTATATATACATGTAGACATAGGTATGTACATACATGTACGTATATATGCATATACTCACATATTATTTGTATTATATATATATATATGTGTGTGTGTGTGTGTGTGTGTGTGTATGTGTGCGTGTGTATGTATGTATGTGTGGAGGTGCAATGGCCCAGTGGTTAGAGCAGCGGTCTCGCGGTCATAGGATCACGGTTTCGATTCCCAGACCGGGCGTTGTGAGTGTTTATTGAGCGAAAACACCTAAAACTCCACGAGGCTCCGGCAGGGGATGGTGGCGAACCCTGCTGTACTCTTTCACCACAACTTTCTCTCACTCTTTCTTCCTGTTTCTGTTGTACCTGTAATTCAAAGGGTCAGCCTTGTCACACTGTGTCACGCTGAATATCCCCCGAGAACTACGTTAAGGGTACACGTGTCTGTGGAGTGCTCAGCCATTTTTATGTTAATTTCACGAGCAGGCTGTTCCGTTGATCGGATCAACTGGAACCCTCGACGTCGTAAGCGACGGAGTGCCAACAACAATGTATGTATGTATGTATGTATGTGCATGCATGTATGTTTGCGTACACGCGTATTTTAATAGAAATATATAAGAATTCAAAACACACTGGAAAAGATTGCTTTTTTGGCTGGGTTCAGTTAGGTATTGCACGATGCCGTTCATTTAACCCCTTTCTAGAATTGTGTTTTGAGTGTAATCGAATGCAACACTAAGCATTTTGGGGATATTTTGTGTCGAAAAACACCACCATCTCGAGGATATTCTCTTTAAGTTTAATATATCTTAATTTTAATTTTATTAGAAATCTATCTTTTGCATGTTGTTCATACTGCTTTCGTGTCATTCTAACATCTTAAGAGAGTCCATGACACCACTGATGAACAATTTTGTCGGTTGACTTTTTGTTTGCTTTACAAAGAACGGTTCTTAATATTTTTTTCATAATTTCCCGAGAAGGGATTTAAAAAAAAAAAAAATGTAACCAGTAAAATGATAGGAGAGTTGATTTGATCGACTTCAAGGCGGTGCTCCATCATGGCTGCAATTCAATGACTGAAATAATTAAAAGAAATGAGAACAATATGAAAGCGAAAACAAAAAAAAAAAAAAATGCTTTTTAAAATAAAATTTGAAATAAATCTTTTTTTTAACTATCATCTCTTCACAGAAATCGTTGCAGATACGCCGACGAGAGTATGGTCATCCCTGGAAGACAGCGGTAACAATAGACGATTTTCGTAAACTGTTCAGCAATAATAATAATAATAATAATAATAATTTCTAACATTAGTGATAATTTCTAATATTGATATTTTACCACAATTATTATAATTTATAATTTCAAAAAAAAAAAAAAAAATTGTAACAAGGAAGAAAATAACGAAAGAACAGTTACTGTTGCTGAAGGGACCTTTCGACTTATTTTTCACAACATTTCTGGTGGCGATTTCAATTATAAAAATTAACCAATTCCATTCTCACTGGACTGCAATTTGTTTTTGAATTTCTCTTCTTTTTTTTTTATCCAGACAAATCCAAAGTTTTGATTTCGAATTCTTCACTTTCTCTCTTTTTCCTTTTTTGCCGTTTCTTTTTGCATTATTGTGCATTTTGGTAACCGCTCAGAGAAATGGCTCAAGCATTTACTCTTGGGACAAGACATAACAAAAGCAAATCATCAAAATATCAAACAACCGAAGACAAGCCGTCAGAAGGTTTTGGAACTGTACATGGTTACGACTTTCAGAAATTTCGGCACCAAACCCCACATCCACCACAAATCCTACGAAGCAAGAAAGGGTTATGGTTGGACAAAAGACACTCAGTCGAGGATTTTCTTAGGGTTCCATCAGCTTATTACAAACAAGAGAGCGCCAAGCGTCGATTGGCTCATTCACCAAAGAACAGAAGCAGAGAAGGTGATATAAAGAATTTGACTCCAAGGTTCCAAGACTTCCGAATTTCATCGTCTTGGACTCATCATTCAGCGCCACTCTGCACTAGCAGTCGATCCTGGTACAGGAAGAGCAACAAGAAACGAAATCGAGTTACCTGCAACAACATCGTTCGAGTTATAAAACCGGTTTGCATGAAGAACAATCGCGAGGAAATGGAGATTTATTACGAAAAGTTGAAAGGCTGACGAATTATCGTTGTTATAAGTTCTTTATACCAATTAGCACGTCCATTGTCGGATTATCATCACCGCTAACACCATTATCATAAAAAAGCAGAAGCAATAAGAATGAGGTTTAACATCACCCTTGGGACAACGATGATGATGATGATGATGATGATGATGAGGATACTAAATGGTTGGAACAATACTAAAATTTTCATACTTAAGATATTAAAACAAAACAGTATAACAACCAAATATTTTATTTTTCAATTAAAAATGATTCAATGTGACTATTGTTGTTGTTATTATTGTTGTTGCTGCTGCTGTTGCTGTTGTTGGTGGTGGTGGTGGTATTAAGACAGTAAGCTGGCAGAATCCTTAGAGTGTCGGGAATAAAAATATCTCAAGTTATTTCTACTATTTATGTTCTGAGCTCAAATCCTGCCGAGGTCAATTCTACTTTTCACGTCTCTGAGATCGACAGCTTAAAGTACCAGTCAAGTACTGGGGTAGATAAATCGACTAACCTACTCCCCCAAATTTCAGACTTTGTGCCGTATCAGAAATTATCATTATTGTTGTTGTTGTAGTTGTTTCCATTCTTCTCCTTTTTAACGATTTGTGTGTGTAATACGACGTTATATATATATATATATATATATATATATATATATATATATATATATATATATATATATATATATATATATTATCCTGTACCACCCTCGACGTTTAAATCAACTATTGATGGTTAATTCTGCCGAGGTCAATTTTTGTTATCCACTTTTTGAGGGTCGATAAATTAAAGAACAAGCCAAGCGCTGGGTTTGATGAAATCAACTACCCCGCTCTGCCTAAAACCATTGGCTTTGTGCCAAAATTTGAAACCACTCTCATTATTATTAAAGCAGAAGGTGGCAGAAACGTTAGCACGCCAGGCGAACTGCTTAGCAGTCTCTGTGAAGTTAATACGTGAGTTTGTTGAACTGTTTATCGAATTGTTGTTTGAATGGTTGCCAAAGTTGTTAATTCGTTAATTGTTGTTTTGGTTCCCGTTGTGGGGAAAATGGAGAAGGAGCCGGAGGCAGGCCCAAGTTATGCGGCCGCAACGGGCAAAAGAGTAGACACGCGAGAGCTGGAGGTCCGCGAGATAAAAGTGGAGCCTAGAAAGATGAAGGAGAACGAGAAACTAATCACAAAGGAAGGAAACATTTTGAAGCTGACACCGCCGGAAGAGCTATCGGCCAACGTGACAAAAAGAACGGTTATATTTAAAACCTTGAAAGCAACCACGAGAAAAATAGAAATAGCACCAATAGAGGAATGTGTTAAGAATATAAAAAGATTCACAACATACATTACGAGAGGGAGAAGATACGCCACTGTGGAGGTGCGCTCCACAACGAAGGAGGAAGCAATAAAGCACAACACAGAAGGACAGACGAATGGGTGCTCTTGCCTTCATACTGCGGCAAACGTGTGGCCAAGGTGCGAGTGGGTAAGGTGCCACCCGAATTGAAAGAAGAATGGCTGATGACAGCCATAATATATAATATGAAAAACGGGAATATACTGAAGTCTACAAGGACCCAGAAGGTAGATTACTGGGGATATGGGATCGAACTAACGATTCAGGCAACAACAGAGGATTTGAACAGTGTGGTGAAGGAGATTGTGCTGCCAGAAGATGTGAGACTGAGAGTTACTGTGGAGGCCGCCAGTGTGTTTCACATGTGAAGAAAGGAGCCACATGAAGGCATGGTGCACTCAAAGAAAGCCACAAACAGAACAGGAGGAGAGACAGGAGAGTGTGGACCAGGTAGTACAGGGCAAGGCAACAGAAAAAGTAGCGGAGAAGGGATTCGCTATAGTTAAAAAGAAAAGGAGGAGGAGGAGCGGAGGAATGAGTTCTCCGCCAGAGAAGTAGAAAAAGAAGAGAGAAGATGTGAGAAAAGAAACTGTGAAGGAGGGCAGTAGGAAGGAAAAAGAAAGTGGAGTTACCAGTGGAGAAAGTGTCGGAGACCCAACTGTATGAAGGTGAGATGGAGAGACTGTTTATGGAGGAAGAAATGAGAGAACCAAAAGTCCAAGAGAAAGGAAAGAAGATACGAGGAGGAGAAGGAGTATGGTATAATGTAACGTACCCAAAGAATGTTGAAACAGAGAAAAAAATAATCAAGTTACATTCAATAGTAAGAGTGAAGGTGCCTTCATACGTCTACTCCCTCGTATCCTGGAGCTTCAGCCACAGTGAAACCCATTTCAACTTGATTCTTCTGGCCGAATATGAGACGAGACATCACTGCTTGGTCACATCTTTTCTGCAAGAAAGCTAAAGTGCACAGGCTCATTCGTGCACTTCTCAGTACGTTCAACACCCGGACGCTCATCTGAGCCACATCCGTATCGATCTAGTTGGACCGTGGCCAGTTAATCAAGGCTTTATGTATTTCCTTATGTGCATCAACCGCTTTACACATTGACCGGAATCGGTAGCTGAGCCCTGGTTTCGAGTTGAATATCGCGTTACGGCGTTCATACCACGATCACCACTGACCATGGTAGGCAGTTCGAATCCCAGCACTTCCATGAGCTTTCGAAAATTCTAGGTACGCGGCGCATTCGGACAAATAGTTACCATCCAGCTTCAAATGGTATGGTGGAACGCTTCCACCGCCAACTAAAGGCTGCCATGCGTGCTTATCTTGACCAAGATCGATGGAGCGAGTACATACTCACTGTTCTTCTGGGCTGCCGTTCAGTAGTCAAGGAGGATCTTGGATACTCTCCGGCATAGCTGCTTTACAGAGTACCGTTATCCTTATCGGGTCAGATGCTGGCCCCAGTGGACTTATCTTCCCAAGATCCTGTTCTCTACGTCAACAGACTTCGGTCGTATTTCTTCCGCCGATGACCTCTTGGCAACAGACTATTACATCTTCGGATCCGAAGGATATTGCTTCGTGGACTAACGTATTTCTTCGAAATGACTCTGTGAGATGCCCCCTCAGACCACCATACACAAGACCTTACCGCGTCCTTTCCAACAACTGACAGGGTAAAACGGGTTTACAGACACTCCAACACCAGAGCGACATGTCCCCCACATGAATAATGAAAACACGGTACATGTCACCAACCCGTACACAATCGCAGGTAATGAACAGCTCTTTTAGGTCTTTGCAACATTAATAGCTTTTCTTGCGAGTTTTCCAAATGAGTTTCTTAGAATTACGAGCTTGCGAGGTTTGGTAGTTTAAGCTCTTCAAACAACGGTGTTAAAAGCGACTGGAATTTTACAATAGCATTCTACAACTCATCTCGCAGAAATGTGTTTGAGTATTTTTCCATTCCCTCCATTCTGTTTCATGAAATTCTACGTTCATAAACTGGTCATAAGAAATTCGGCAAAAAGCCAAGATAGTAATATCATACGTGCATAGTAATATCATACATGCCAGAGTGAAGTTGCCGATGGTAATTCAACACCGCTCTCAAGATGGCCTCGATTTTAATCTCAATGCCGTCCTGTCACCGCTCACTCATGCATATGAACCTATGTACATAAATGCGCATGTGTGTGTGTGTGTGTGCTCGCTTTTATACACGTGACTTTAGCTTCACGCCATAGTGATCTTCAGGAGAAAATACACGTCACGAGAAAAAACCCATTACAAACCGAAGTTCTATCACTGAAATAGGGCACATATAACATATTTGAATTCAGATGTTTGCCATAAAAAATGGAAGATTTATTTTTAAAATCAGATTTGTTGATTTTTTTTCCATTCATTTATATATCTTACATATGAACTACATATCTTGCTTTCATCTGGGAAACTATCGCTTTGCAGTCGCTTTGAGTTTCAACTAAGCGTTGTCTAATATAAGAAAGGCTGAAGTACAGGATGTCTCCTTAATATGTTTAGTAATTGCGTATTTTTGTTGTTGAGAGATAATAAAGAAAAAATATACTGATGTGACTCCACTTGAGGATGTTTTCGAAATCTGGAGTTGTGAAGTTGCTCTTAGAAGCTCGAGCATAGATGAAGTCCGTCAAATGAAGATTAGAGAGAAAAGAATAAATGGTATTGTCAGAGTTTTTATTTAGTTATTTATTTTCATTATTTTATATCACAATTTGTGAACAATATTCTTCATTGATAATAGTTGCTAATCAACGAGTCACTGTTTCGCTGCATTTTCGACCACGAGAGAGGAGAGCTCGTCGTTTGTAACTCAGGGGACTTCGTTCGAAGATATAAATGTTTTGCGCAAATGTCTACGTCTTTCGTCTATATACTGCAAATGTGCACATATGTCCGCTATCATATGCTTTTTCTTAACTATATTTGGACGCAGTTTTATCTAAACCCAAATGAAACTATGTGCGTTTAACTTCTTCGCAGGTATCTTGAATATATTTCGAGGCTTGCATAACGTAATTTCTCCATAATTCTTTAACGGACTGATATTCATCATTAGTTGCACTAATTAACAAACTTTAATTAAAACGATATGCCGTGAAAACGAAAATAACTGCCTGATCCTAGGCTGTAGTAATGAAGTGTTTGAAGGAATTAAATGGCACCAAAAGTTAAGGACGTTTGACGTGAACCGTGATTTAAACATGACTAGGATCGTTGTCCAAAAGTAAAATATCTTCGACTCATAATTAATCTTTTTGTTGTAAATAGCAAACTAGGGTTGGAGGTACCTGTTATTGTTTTTAGAGTATTAGTATAAAGTGGAGGCGCAGTGGCCCAGTGGTTAGGGCAGCGGACTCGCAGTCATAGGATCGCGGTTTCGATTCCCAGACCGGGCGTTGTGATTGTTTATTGAGCGAAAACACCTAAAAGCTCCACGAGGCTCCGGCAGGGGATGGTGGCGAACCCTGCTGTACTCTTCCACCACAACTTTCTCTCACTCTTACTTCCTGTTTCTGTTGTGACTGTAATTCAAAGAGCCAGCCTTGTCACACTGTGTCACGCTGAATATCCCCGAGAACTACATTAAGGGTACACGTGTGTCTGTGGAGTGTTCAGCCACTTGCACGTTAATTTCACGAGCTGGCTGTTCCGTTGATCGGATCAACAGGAACCCTCGACGTCGTAAGTGACGGAGTGCCAACGACAACAACATCAGTATAATAAACAAGCAATGGGTTCAGTTTCAGGTCCCCAATCAGCATTTCCCCCTAACAAAAACGTCAGACAATCTCTTGACGCTTTATACTATGTGACCTTCTTATCCTGCTTTGTGATAAAAGCTTTTGACGGTCGATAAATAAATAGCAATCCGCCTATCATACTAAAGTAGATTCTTAATTGAACGCCAAATTTACTGCAGAATTCGTCCCTAGATAGCATCTCTTATAGGCGTACAGTGCTAAAAAAAAGACATAAATAACGTTTCCACCGGGCGAAATGCTTAGTGGTATTTCGTCTGTCTTTACGTTCAAGTTCCGCCAAGGTCGACTTTGCCTTTCATCCAATCGGGGTTAAACACTGGATTCGTTAAAACTGATTTAATCCCTCCTCTTGAGCCAAAATTTGAAATCAATATTTATTCATAAGTAAAAGTGGCGAGCTGGCAGAATCGTTTGCACGTCGGGTAAAATGTTTAACGGAATTTCATCCGGCATTAAGCTCTGGTTTCAAATGCTACCGAGATCGACTTTGCCTTTCATCCTTTCGAGGTCGATAAAATAAGTACCGGTAGAGCATTGGAGTCGATGTAGTCGATGTAATCGACTTAGCCACCACCCCTACACTGAAATTGCTGGCCTTGAGCCAAAATTTGAAACCAATATTATACTTTACATTATTCTATCGAAATAAATCTTTTTTTACCATTACCCATTTCTAGTGGAAAGATGTGGCGCTGGTAGCTGTCGTAAAAACTTGCAGTAAGATCTTTCAGAAACGTTACTGCTTGGGGTGGAGTTTCAACAAATCAGGTTTCAAGATATTTACAACACTACAAGCTGGAAAACGAAACTATTTTGGTGTCCCCGAGGAATTTTTGTGGATGTCTGCAGTACTTTGAAATATTAGAAAGAAACTGAAGAAAAAAAAGATGAGTGATGGGGGTGGGGAGAAAATGAGATTCTGGTTGTTGG
This sequence comes from Octopus bimaculoides, assembly GCF_046866305.1. Classification (NCBI taxonomy): domain Eukaryota; kingdom Metazoa; phylum Mollusca; class Cephalopoda; order Octopoda; family Octopodidae; genus Octopus; species Octopus bimaculoides. Next base: position 10,104,289 of record NC_142952.1, read on the forward strand.
ATAGACTTCACAAAACGCTGTTTCTTGGTATTGTTTTTAATGTTGTTGTTGTTGTACTTAAGTAGCTGAGCATTTCACAGACACGTGTACCCTGAACGTAATTCGTTGGCAGATATCGAGTGACACAGTGTGCGCGCGCGTTACTGTAAGTGTTTGACGAGGCTTCACCATTTCAGTTACAGGTGGAATCTATCCATCAGGTTTTTATAGACGTAAGAATACCCGCCTATTTCCACCGGCAAAATTAGGCGGAATAAATCTTGTGGAAAACGTAAAACACACGCACGCACACACACACACACACTCCCCCTCAAAAAGAAACAAAAACAAAAAAACTACTGTTCATTACTTGCATATTTCTAACAGCGCTGTCTTGGTACATAGATTTATATTGCGGCTGCCAACCTTGTACTAGTTATATAAATATATTTATGTTGGTAATAAATAGCTTGTTTTCCTTGTTTTAAGACGCGAAGACAAATTCTTTATAAGTTTGTCTGTTGTCTCTTGGAAGGTAGTCTTCGAGATCACCAGATGCATATTAAAAGACACGGAATTCGATTAACATTCTTCTCCCGTCTTCGCAGCAAACGCTCCTCCTGTGGCTTTTGCACGTGTTATCTTTTCACAACGAAACTAAATACAAGTTTATCAAACATTTTCCTGCGTATATGTGGGTGTGTTGGTATTTCATACATACATAAATGTATGGTGGTATCTTTTAGCTATATATATATATATATATATATATATATATATATGCAGGGCAGGGAATCGTCAATTAGTAATAAAATTAATAATTAACAATTTTGCCGGGTAGCTCAGTATGAAAAAACCTTTTCGGTAAAATCATTTATAATCATAAATATATAGGGATTGACAGTAACCTGCTTCTCCAACATACTGAGAATTCAGAAATAGCAGCCAAAGAACTACTGATTCCAAAACTACAAATTTTACTCTAAATTGATAGCGATATTTTTGATACACACAGAACAAAAAACAGTAGAGAAGAGTAAAAAAAACCACTTGCCTTTAGTTAATTTAGTACGAGGCAAGTGGTTTTTTTACTCTTCTCTACTGTTTTTTGTTCTGTGTGTATCAAAAATATCGCTATCAATTTAGAGTAAAATTTGTAGTTTTGGAATCAGTAGTTCTTTGGCTGCTATTTCTGAATTCTCAGTATGTTGGAGAAGCAGGTTACTGTCAATCCCTATATATTTATGATTATATATATATATATATATATATATATATATATATATATATATATATATATATATATATATATATTAGTATTCAGGCGAATCCAGCACATAAATGGTAAAGCACCGGGTTGAGTCAAAATCAAAATGCATACACAGCAACTATAGATGAATACAAATGTTAGTACCGAAGTACAGACAGAAAGATATTCGGATTATGTACATAATTAATTGAACCCTACAGAATATATTACTAGCTCATGGGCAAATCCAGAAACGCGCCTTGTTTTAAATATACAGTCCATATAATATACTTCGGAACACGCGAGGAGCAGGTTCCAAGAGAAGTGTATCTTAAATTAATAAATAAGAAACGCTTGATAGGTGTCAGTTCCTTACATCTGTTTCCAAAGAATTTCTTTTAATTAATAGGCACATTATATTATTATAAAAAACCGTTTTCTTCAGATGAGTACACGAACCACAGTATTAGGAATATTTAAAAGCATTTTAAAATCCTCGGCAAGTATATATATAGTGATTACACGACCTTCGCTGGTCGCAGAATGTTTGCCAAATCAGCTAAGTAGTCTTATAGCAGACGACAGCACAATAAGCTTTGCTGTCTTATTGACTTTGAATAATTTTTTTATTTTTAATACAAATGTTCCCAACCTTGCAAAAAACTGTATCATCTAATTAAATTACCTTTTCTCAAAATGCATTGAAAACGTTATAACATATTCAGAACACTATTTCAGAAAATTATCTCCGTTCTTTTTGAGCATATAAAAGACAAATTCAAATGGGGCAAAATGAGTAAGAAAGGATAAAGTAAATTTGCCTCTCCAATTTTCTTATTTCTTTATTGCCCACAAGGGGCTAAACAGAGAGGGGACAAACAAGGACAGAGAAAGGGATTAAGTCGATTACATCAACCCCAGTGCGTAACTGGTACTTAATTTATCGACCTCGAAAGGATGAAAGGCAAAGTCGACCTCGGCGGAATTTGAACTCAGAACGTAGCGGCAGACGAAATACCGCTAAGAATTTCGTCCGGCGTGCTAACGTTTCTTATTTCTTTAGTGCCCACAAGGGGCTAAACATAGAGGGGACAAACACGGACAGACAAAGGGGTTAAGTCGATTATACCGAACCCAGTGCGTAACTGGTACTTAATTTATCGACCTCGAAAGGATGAATGGCAAAGTCGACCTCCTGGAATTTGAACTCGGAACGTAGCGGCAGACGAAATACAGCTAAGCATTTTGCCCGGCGTGCCAACGTTTCTGCCAGCTCGCCGCCTTAAATTTAAAGCTTGCCTCTCCAGTTTTCTTGCATTACATTTGAAAACAGATTCATACACAACAATATCCACCCTTTTACATCAGAAAGATCAGAAATGCAAAAAAATTTAAAAAATTTAAAAAAATTTTAAAAATAAGAAATTAGAATATGTAGGTCAATGAAAGAGGATCTTGTAAAATGCACACATTATGTGAAATTAACGAAACTCGACTAAATCTAAAAACTAAACATAGAATATTCTCATTAGCTTCTTTACCATCTGCTGGAGTGGCTCTCTTCCCGATATTTTTACGTACCATACGGTTAAAGAGAAGAAATTATATATACATATAAAGATAAAGATCCTTTCCAGGTCATATAGACTCATAGAATTGGTTTCTCAGTTTCCGTGGCGTATACTCTTCTTTGCCAGCTATATGGATTGGAGTAACATAAAACGAAGTATTTTGTTCAAGAACACAGCGTCGCCCGGTCGAAGAATCGAAACCACAATCTTACGACCATGAGTCCAACGCCCTAACTACTAAATCACACGGCTCCACACACACACAAACACACACATAATGTAGTCGACTAGTATATCCTTGGTTGTGGCCAGCTAGAAAGTTACCTTTGGTTTCACGTCTACGATTGCATTTGACAATGTAGGTGAGTGTTCAAATGGCCGGAGGCACATAACCTCCCCACTAATAGAGGTAAAAATTCAGTCTTCGTTAGTTTGGTGATGGAAAAAATCCGCGAAACGAAAAAATCCTTTCTGGGAGGGACAGAGTTACCTCCCGTTGAACAATTCCAGCAGTGTCCGAAATGAGTCAGCTTTTGTACGTCTCTTCCCCTGTTCACTAGGCGGTAAACGGCAGGACCATGTTTCCAAAATACATTTCCTATCATAAGGGCTCCACTAGAAATCTCATTATTAGTTATTTAACCACTTATCCTGCCGTTTCGCAGCCTTCATCATGTAATAATAATTTATTATACACTGAAATTATAATTCCATGATGAAGGCTGCGAAACGACCGTAATCCTAAGGATAACAAGTGGTTAAATAAACATATTCACCACTCATACCTCCTGACATTTTATGGTTTATATACCCTTCATGAAATAATTTAATTGACTGGATCTTCTGGATTTCACCTGCATAGAACTCTGCATTAGTACTGAATGTGGTATGTTAGCCGGGCCCACTAGCAGGGCTTTCTGTGAATCCATATATTTCACTACGAATATATCTGTGTGTATGTATGTGTATGTGTGTTAAAAACGTTTCGGATGGTAGTCTTTCCTCGTAGAGTTCTAACTGTAAATTATATTAAATATCTAATGTCTTTGTAGCATACTTACCACCTTATCTTGCATCCCCGCTCACTGAATTCTAGTATATATACAGAAAATGTCCTTGAAATTCCTGATGTGCCAGCAGTCTGATGGCGTGGTTTCTGTCTGTTTTTTCTTTTTCTTTTTGTTTCTTTTTGCTCTCTAATCCTTACTACTCTCCCCCTCCCTTTCGTTTTTTTCTAAGACGGCAATTCTTCTAGATTGTCTCTTCTCTCAATATCTTTGCCATACGTTTGTGTCTGTGTGTGTGTGTCTGTCTGTGTGTGTGTGTGTATGAGTGTGCGTGTGCGTTTGTATGTGTAAATGTGTGCATGGATGAGTGTACGTATATGTGCGTTTTATATGTGTGTGAATGTTTAAGTGTGTGCATACGTGAATGTATTTGTCTATATTTATTGGTGTGTATGTATGTATGTATGTATGCGTGTGTATAACAGTATGTTAACATGTGCGTATATGTGTGCATGTGTGTATGTGTATCTGTATGTCTGTGCGTCTTTTTGCTTTCATTCATTATCCCTTTCTCTATTTCTCAATCAACCTGTCGTAAATGTGGTTCTCTCTCTCTCTCTCTCTCTCTCTCTCTTCCCTCTCCCTTCTACCCCCCTTACTGTCTTTCTGTCACTCTCTATCTATTGTAATGTGTCTGTCAGCCCCGTCCTCTCACCCTTCCCTCTACCTTTACTTCTTCTCTCCTTCCATCGACCCATTTCCCCCTCTCTCAGTCCGTCTCTCTGTTTGTCTGTCTCAGTCTCTCTCTCTCCCCCTCCTCTCACATATCCTTTAATATCCTATCAGTCCCTTCCTCTCACTTTACCCCCTCTCTCTCCCCCCTCCGCTCACCTATCCTTTAATATCCTATCAGTCCCTTCCTCTCACTTTACTTCCTCTCTCTCTCCTTCAATCACTTTCTCTCTCTCTCTCTCTCTCTCTCTCTCTCTCTCTCTCCCTCCCTCTCTCCCTTAAATATCTTATCCTATCATATTATATATATTGTTTTCCAGTCTTTGCTCGTTCTCTTGCATAAATCATACAATTTTCAAATTTCTCTGTCGTGCAATAATCACACAAGATTTGAAAACAAAAGTCTTTCCGGCTGCATGTTTGTCAGTGGGATTTAAATCACGTAAGTCCAGTGACTGGTTCGCTCTTGAATGCTACTGGTAACATGTAATCCAGTACAACCTGTTGCATGGTCGGGTCGTCGGCGACTAAACTGGCAACCCCACCAGGTTTGCTTGGTGAGGACGGTGTCGCTGGACACCCTGCGGGACGAAACATAAGACCCGTCAATGCGCGGAGGAACTCATGAGCAGTCAACGGCCATCCAACAAAATATTTGAAACGACTTTTTCCACAAATGAAGTCCCTCAGGGACTTAGGTACATGGATCAAGCGGAGACCTAGGATGGGAGAATGGAAGAGAGAATGCAGACAGGCACTCACTCTGTTCTCTCGGACGAGCAACACAGGCAGCGAGGCTACCACTGCGGATTTTTATAGAGGGTTGGTAGAGCATAAGTCCGACGATGTCCTGGGGAAGACTCTGGGCTTCAATAAAGAGCAACTGACCAACCTGTTCGGAAGTACATTCGGGCCGAGATATCTGGATAACTTCCAGAAACTCTTGGGATCAATGTGATCCCCTAAAGCCCAAAATTTCTGGCCTCGTGCCAAAATTTGAAACCAATATTGTGTGTGTGAAGGCGTGTGGCTTTGTTGTTAGATTGTTGCGCTCACGATCATGAGATCATGATTTCGATTCCCAGACCGGCAGTGCGATGTGTACTTGATTTTATGTTGCACCAGTCCACTCAACTATAAATTAGTAACCTTATCACAGATTAGCGTCCCGTTCAGGAGTGTTGGCCACTTCACCTGGCTATAGAGGTGATGGTATCATTCGAAAGCTACAACAATGCGAAGCGCATTGTGACCAGCGATGTATAATGACATCTGAAGATAGTCTGGTCGATACTGGGACACATACACACACACGCATACAGATAGATAGATAGATAGATAGATAGATAGTTAGATAGATAGATAGATAGATAGATACATACATACATACATACATACATACATACATACATACATACATGCACACAGGTGAGCACATACGTGCAAAACAAGGTGGAAAAAATAGTACTCGAATACCAAAGGTAGAGTAATATGTTTATTATTAAAGCTGCAAAATTATCACAGAACTGTTACTCAGAGTTTCACGTTCCCGTTCGTCGGACAGTTGTGTGTGTGTATGTGTGTGTAAAATTAAAGTTTAGACAGGAGACTTTAAAATGTAGAATCCAAACCTGGTTTTGGATATGTCCCTAGTAGTGTACATTGAGAGATCATTTACCACTTACGACTACTCGGCGTCATCCGTGGTTGTGCACGTTTAGTATATTTTAAATGATTGAATAGGGAAGACAATGTACTGCAAGCTTTATTTAGCATGACGATCTGCATTGCCCCCTAGTGAGTAGGGGCGATATAATGGAATCGAACGCACCCTGCAGTGCAGAAGAAACCTGATCAGGTTACATAATACCCTACAGTGTTATAATATTACATTTCGCTGCTGTGTGTGGCAGGATGATTTAACCTGATGATGTTTCTTCTGCACTGTGGGATGCATTCGATTCCATTATACCGTTCCCCACCCACGAAGTGTAGATGTAAGCCGAAACGATCGTCGTGCTAAATAAAGCTTACAGTACACTCTTGTCTTTCCTATCAATCAATTTATACACACACACACACATCTATCTATCTATCTATCTATCTATCTATCTATCTATCTATCTATATATATATATATATATATATATATATATATATATATATATATATCAGAATTAGCAGAATGACTCAAGATCCGGGAGTTCCGTGCGTTGCGTTGGCAGGCACTTATCAAGCTCTCGGCCCTTGAGTCCCTCCGTTGCTTCTACTAACTATTATAAAAATATGCATATACTCATATTTTGAGTTCTACTTTTCCTGTTTGCATCACAATACCTGCATATGTGCATGTGTATGTGTGTGAGAATGCGGCAGAGAGAGTAAGAGTATACACGCACACACACACATATATAGAGAGAGGGGGAGAGAAAGAAAGAAAGAAAGCTGATGTCTTGCTTTTTATGTTCGTGAATTCTTAATAATATTTGTAACAATGAAAGCGTTAGTAGTATTATCAATATTTAATAAAGAGAACATTGTTACTGGTATTATTTTGCGGTTTTAGCCTTGGAAATTTGAAATAGTGGCACTTTACTTTTTTATGGAGGAAAATGTTATTACAAATGCGAATAAAATGTAATTATACTTCACAAATAATATATTTGACGTGTGTACGTAATTACGAAATTTGATAATAGTAATGCATTTATTCGGAGCGGTTAATTAATTAATAAATATTTGTTTAGAAAACTATTGACTGTATAAGTAATGCACAATAAGTAGTAAATAATTATGCAGTGATGCACAAATCAGAATAAACATCACAACATCACAAGTAGTTGGTGAGCTAAAAATTATTTTAATTTCTAGAAAACACAAAGAGAGAGAAAGAGAGAGGGGGAGATTGGATAAAGAAAGAGAGAGAGGGAGTGAGAGTGTGAGACAAACTGAGAGTGTGTGAAACAAAGTGAGAGAGTGTGAGACAAAGTGAGAGAGTGATAAGTGAAAAAGCGAGAGAGTGAGAGAGAGAAAGTGTGAAAGAATGAGATAGTGTGAGAATGCGGCAGAGAGAGTAAGAGTGTGGGTAAGAGTAAGAAAGAACGTGTTAAAGTGAGGGAAAGAAAGTAAGAATGAGCATGAATGAGAGGGAAAGACTGAGAGAGGAAGAGTGAGAATGCGGCAGAGTTAGTGAGAGTGTAAGTGAGAAAGCAAGAGAGATAAAAAGCGTGAGAGAGAGAAAGGCGTGAGAGTGAGAAAGCAAAAAGGTAAAACAAAGAGAAACGAAAAGTATGCGTAAAAGTAACATGCAAAAGTTAAAATAACAAAAAAGAAAATCATATGGAGCAAGGTCCGCGCTAAATACTTAGCGGAAAAATATATATATATTATTGCTTTTTATGTTTTTTGTGTTCGTCTCTTGCTTTAATGTAAGAAGAAGCGTGCATTGTTAGTTGCTGGTGTAGTTTTATGTAATTTTATATGAGATATTTGTTGAAAGGAGGCTTCAAAGTAAAGAGTTATTGACAAGAAGAAGAAAGTGAAAATAGGTATAAATATATTAAATAAACGAAAAGAAGCAGGAACTACGTCAAATTCGAAGGTAAAGTTATTGTGTGGAAGCAAAAATATCGACAATTAATACACTATATATATATCGACAATTAGAGAACGACATTGCACAGTAACACCATTTATATATATATGTGTTCGCGACTAAACGTTTGGTGGATAATATACACGCATACTTACTTAAACACGCACATACAGATATAGTATTTATGCAATGTGTTGTATCTTTAATAGGTACAAATATATATAATTCATTATCACTCTCTATGTTAAACTTAAGTTATCAACTAAAATCCGTATTTAAGCATTGAATAAACTAACGAAAATCGACACGAAATAGCTACATAAATCGAGTAGAATAATAAAACGAAAGAAGAGAAGCGGATAAAAACGTCGAAGAAATGGTAAATGAGAAACTTCCAGAAAACTCCTGGTCCGACAACCCAGCGGATGCAGAACAATTCAGTGATGAAGAAGAGGAAAATGATATCGATACCAATGAGAATCATACCACGTCGTGGTCTCCTTACGAAGACCCATATCAACGACCGGTAGGAAAAAAAATTATTTGTTTTTAAATTTTTATTCGGCTCTTTATGTTTCTGAGTTCAAATCCCGTCGAAGTTGACCTTGCTTTTCATCTTTTCAGACCCGAATATTGGGTCGATTTCAGGGCTTTTGCCCAAGTAGAAAGGATTATTATTATTAATGTGGCAAGTTGGCAGAACCGTTAGCATTTCGTCCGTCTTTACAATCTCAGTTCAAATTTCACCGGGGTCGATAAATTAAGTACCAGTCCAGCACTGGGGTCGATGTAATTGACTAGCCCCCCAGCCTCCCCAAAATTTGAGGCCTTGTGCTTACTATTAGAAAGCATTCTCTTGATAGATATTGTCTTCCATGTCTTGGGCCCTTGTGGCCCAGAAAGAAATTATTATTATTATTATTATTATTATTATTATTATTATTATTATTATTATTCAGCTCAAGTTCAAATCAAATCGCGATCGTCTTTGCCGTTCATCCTTTCGAGGTCGATGAAAATAAAGTACCAGTTATATACTGAGCTCGATGTTACCGAGTTCCCCCCTCCCCGCAAAATTACTGACCTTGTGTCAAAATTAGGAATTATTGTTACTATGATTGTAGCTGTTGGTGCTGACTGATCCCCACCCCTCATAAACTAGTGGCCTAGTGCGGGCTGACAGAATCGTCAGAGCGTCGTAAAAAATTGCTTAGCGGCAACTCATTGTTTAATTTTACCGAGTATACTTTTGTCCTCCATCCCTTTTGGGGGTCCGATAAATTAAAGTACGAATGAAGAACTGGGGTGGGGGTCGATGATGTCGACTAACCCATTCCATTCCATATTGTTCATGTCATGCCAAAATTAGTGACCAATATTATTTTTTACTTAAGGCAGCGAGCTGGCAGACCGTTAGCGCGCCGGACAAAAATGCTTAGCGGCATTTCGTCCGTCTGTGCGTTCTGAGTTCAAATTCTGCCGAGGTCGACTTTGCCTTTCATCATTTCGCGATCGATAAAATAAATACGAGTTGAGCACTGGAGTTGATGTAATCAACATACCTCTTCCTGCAGACTTGATGGGCCCTGTCCCAAAATTTGAAATCAATATTACCTTTTACTTGTTTCAGTCATTGGTTACGCTGTGGCCATGTTGGAGCACCGCCTTGTGAAGTATTAGTCAAACAAATCGATCCTAGCACTTATTATATTTTTAAGCTTGGTACTTTTATTCTATCGTGTTCTTTTTGCTGAACCGCTAATGCTACGGGGACATAAATACACCAGCTCTGGCTATCAGGCTGTAGTGGGACACAGACACGTTTGTATATACGCGACAGGCTTCTTTCAGTTTCCTTCTATAGTAGAAGCAAATATTATTATTTATTCTTTTAAAACTTTTTTTTGGTTGGTTAATATCTAGGTAATATCTAGTTTGACATCCGGCCACCTAAACAAAACAAAAACAAGTGTATTAAAACCAAAATTTGCGCAAACGAACCGGGGATTGGAAAAAGGACTTTCGGAAAATTCATATGAAAAAAGGGTTTGGAAAATTTATGGTTATTTTTAAAATTTTTTTAAATAATAAACATAAATGCTTATATCTCCATTGGTGGGATATAAGCATCAACAAAAAAATGGTAATTTAAATGTTTACATCAAACCTTAATGAAGCGAGGCCGTGTGTGTGTAAGAAAAAAACAAACATTTTCTAACAGAAAAGTATGCTATTAAAATTAATTATCTTTACGTATCTATTTTTTAAAAATCACTATGGATAAATGCCAGAAATGACCCCAGGCTCTCCAATGTTTTAAATTATAAACAAAAACAATCACGGGCGGGGAGTGGGTTTGGAAAAAAAATCATAAATTTTCAAATTTCTTTGCGAGCGTGAGAAAGAAACGAGGAGGGTTTGTCTTGGGATGTGCTAGAAACTACAGTCAAATCTCCCTTAAATCACCCTTTTTTTTCTCTGAAAATATTTACAATTTTTTTTTCTTTTTTCTTTTCACCGAAAAGGCTCCTCCTATTGTTTTTAAGTGCAAAAAAAAAATTGGCCAAAATCGGTCCCGGAGGGGGATAGAAGTGGGGGTAAAATATGAACTTATGTGGTCTTCCTGATCCGAAACTCCTCACATCCCCCACCCTGGAAAAAATGTTCCTCACAACTTTCTTCATAATCGTAATCTAAGCGTTTGAAAGGTATTTCTATAAAATTTCACTAAAAGATATCCATTTTCCTGAAAGTTAGGGAAAAAATCGGATCATGTGAATTTTCCGAAAGTTCTCTCCCCAAACTCCGGTTCGTTTGCGCAAATTTTGGTTTTCAGAGTCGTTTACTACACATTTTATTCACCTATTACACCTCTCTTTGTTTCCGTGGCCGGGTGTTAAAACTAGACATTAACCTATTTTATTAACCCTCGCAATTACCTTCGTCAACGTCGTCATCTGCTGTTGTCACTAATACTAAGACTATTACTACCTCCATTTCAGCAATTACCTATTACGCTTGACTGATTATCTACCACCCACCTTCAGGAAGCTTAAATAAATTATATTCATCTGTTTACATGTCATGAACCATGATCAATTTTTGTATAGCGTTGTCAACCTGTCAATGAGAGAAAGAAAAAAATCTCATTATACACTTTCGAGTTAAAACCAGTTGATGTTCGTATAGCCTTTCATACCAAATAGATTTATAACAGGGATGAAAGGGGCATGTGTACTTTTTTTACGTTTTACTTGTTTCAGCTATTAGAGTGCGGCCATGCTGAAGCACTAAGCACTTCCTTGAAGGGTTTAGTCGAAAAGATCTGAAGCTTATTTTATTGGTCTCTTTTTGCCTAACCTTTAAGTTACGTGAACGTACACGAACCAACATTGGTTGTCGAGTGGTGGTGGGGAACAAACATAAACTCACGTATATCTATTCATCTATCCACCCGTCTTTTTTTTTTCTCGATCCCTTTTGATCGACACACCCCTACTTTTTTTTTCTTTCCTTCCCCCTCCCAAAGAGAAAAGCTCTACATTGTATTTGTCCCATCTTTGTTGAGCCCTGTGTGGCTAATAAAAGAAATGTATCTATCTATCCGTCTATCTATCTATCTGTCGACGAGGAATACCTGACCCGCCTGTTTAAGACGACCTTCGGGCCGGGACCTATGGACAACTTCCAGAGATCCCTGGCCTGGCAGTGCTATCGAGAAGCACTACCCGTTCGGGATAAGCTCTACAGGCATGGCTCGAGAAACACGGGGCCGACCTGTCCGAGATGCCGGCAGAGCGACGAAACCGTTCTGCACGCACTCGTACAGTGTCCCACCATTTTCGAGCTGTGGGCTTACGTCGAACAACTGCTATCGCGTGTGGGACGAGTCGGTCTATCAGCCGAGTCTATCGTGAATATTGTCGCGCCTCCTTCCTTTAAACGGGAAGGAAGAGCTATTTTCATCGTACTTGTGGCTATGGCGAAAGAATGTGTATGGTGGACGCGTCTGAAAGGTCTAGAGACAAAGACTTTCCTCTCTGGGCAATCTCTCATCAACTTCTTCAAGTATCACCTGAAGAGGAAGTTGAGAGTAGAAAGGGAAGTCTTGTCTAGTGAATGCTTCAAAAAAAGATGGGTGAATGTAGCAAGGATGGCACGTGTGAACGACGGAGCCATCTTGAGCATAACCCTATGAACAAGAAAAAAAATAAAACAAAAAGGCAAAAGAGAGTCACTTACTGTTATAGTTTCTTCAATGAGAATATTGACCAAGGTTACCGTGGTCTTTTCCGTGGGCTTTTCCTTCCACGGCTAAACCTAAACTGTCCTCCCCTCTTTTTACACGAGAACATTACTGTGTGATACACGATCCCTATTGATCGGCCTTTCCTTTTCTTTTTTTTTCGATCCCTTTTGATCGAACTGCCCCTTTTTCCCTTCCTACGATCCCTTTTGATCGACACCACCATTTTTTTTTTTTTTTTTTTTTTTTTTTTTTTTTTTTTTTCCTTCCTTCCCCCTCCCAAAAAGAAAAGCTCTACATTGTATTTGTCCCATCTTCGTTGAGCCCTCTGTGGCTAATAAAAGAAATGTATCTATCTATCCGTCTATCTATCTATCTATCTATCTATCTATCTATCTATCTATCTATCCGTCTATCTATCTATCTATCTATCTATCCGTCTATCTATCTATCTATCTATCCGTCTATCTATCTATCTATCCGTCTATCTATCTATCTATCTATCTATCTATCTATCTATCTATCTATCTATCTGTCTATCTATCTGTCTGTCTGTCTGTCTGTCTGTCTATCTATCTATCTATCCGTCTATCTATCTATCTATCTATCTATCCGTCTATCTATCTATCCGTCTATCTATCTATCTATCTATCTATCTATCTCTTCTCACGGACGTGCTGTCACATCGGCTGCGAAGGTAAACGTTTATTTGACCATTTACTGTCCACATTTTGTTGGAATTTTTAAATAATTTTGTTGCGAAGCACCTAGGCTTCATTTGTGTGTATTTTCAAGGGCAGGAATTGGCCCCCAGGGGCAGTTTCGGCCCTAGCAAAATACAAAAATTTCCTTCTTGACATTTGAAAAATGTCGAGAAACATAATTTTGGAACGCTTGTCTTGTTCTTTTGACAAGCATTTCCCCGAGGCTTCAGATGCCAGAAGAGAAAAAAGAACAGAATAGCGCGTGCTCATGCAGTGACACGAACGCAGTTGCTATAAACGTCACAAAGACTGTGAGTACAGCTACTAACAGCCCTCTCACCACCACCACCACCACCACCACCAACACCAACAACAAAAACAAAACTGTAACCAAGGTTACAAAACCATGCGTGAAAACCGTCACAAATGTCTCTGACGTAAGCACCACTGCTGCTGACGCCATCATCACCACCACCAACAACAACAACAACAACAACAACAACAGCAACAACGACAACAACAACAACAACAGCAACAACAAGGAAGTAAAGTTATCGGCCGTCAGCAATGACACCATCACCTGTTCAACAAACTCTGCTGCCACTACCACCACCTTTGAACCAGGCAGTACATACACCAACATAAACAAAAATATCCAGAAGAACATGTCCGCCAGCACAACAAAAACAAATTTCGCAAATGCTCTAAAGGAAAAAAGAACAATAGTGACATTCACACAAAAACAAATAAAAGACACAAAATCCCTTCTTACGAAAGAAGGAGATGATGTCAGAATTAACATACCAAAAGATATTATAGAAATGAAAAATAAAAAGTGCATCATTTATAAACTGGTAAACACAAAAACCAGACGTGTAGAAAATGTTAGCACAGATAAAATTGAAGTTTGTCTTAGAAAAATTTGGCCTTATCAGAATCATGTCACCTGGGGAAGAAAATTTGGAACGGTGCAAGTGAGATTTCTGGATGAAAATTTAGCTAAACAATTTTCGACACACTCTCTCCGCACAGATGACTTGGTAATGATACCGAGTTATCTAGGACAGAGAGTGACCAAAGTTATGATAAAAAATGTGCCATCGGAGGTGGACACCCAATGGCTGATATCGGCCGTGTGCCTGGAAATGGAGGAGGCAAATATTTTGGAGATTACGGTCGGAGAGGAAAAGAACTGGGGAGGGAAAAATCTGGAAATCCTTCTCCACATCACGGAGGAGGCTTCACAGAAAATTTTTCGCAAGAGTCTGGATCTCCAAGTAAAGGCGATATTTACGGACCCGGAGGGTAGACTGGTTGTCCTAGATGTGGACGGCAGCGATGGAGGCGCTTTTCGGTTGCTGGCAGTTTATGTGCCTCCTTTAACAGGTCGGTCAGACTTCTTTCGACGTCTAGAAGTATTCCTGGGAACGTCTCGTCCCTTACTTTTAGTGGGGGATTGGAATGCTACCTTGGACACGCATCTAGACTACGTGGGGAGTGACAAAACTAGAAGGGGATGCAAAGGCCTCATAGACCTGCTCAGACGCTTCCAGTTGTCTGACAGGTACCGACTCAACCACCCAAATGTGCCAACGTGGACTTGGAGCAACCGCATTGGGTCGTCGAGATCGTATCTAGATAGGATAGTGTGTAGGACAAGAGATAGAGATAGTTTAGGATGTCCACAGTTCCACATAGTCAGTTACACGGATCACAAACTTGTGACGTGTACGCTAGACTTAGATAAGGCACATAGGCAGGGTCCCGGTTACTGGAAACTAAACGCGTCTTTCCCGTCGAGACAGGTTTTCAGAGACCGGATTAGCACGTTAGTAAAGAGGGCTTTGACGGGAGCCATCGTCAACAACAAATGGTGGTTTGCCCTCAAGAGAGCAGTAAGGGCGGAAGCAATAAGGTATAGCAGGGCACTAGCTGTAGAGAGGAACAGAGTAGAGGGGGAGCTAGTGATAAAATTAGAAGAGGCATTGCGAAGTGGCATCGCATCCGACGTTTTAGCGGCGAGGTTGGCCCTCGACCAACACTTCAATGCTAAACACGAAGGGTGTGCTGTCAGGGCAAGGATGCGTGCTCTGAGGAATGAAGGTGTTGGAGCCGCACGAGAGGCCCGGGTGGCGGAGGCGCAGCGGGGTAACAGAGCCACCATCCGGTCTCTGGTAGACGAACAGGGGCGCGAATTGCTCGAGCCGAGCAAGATGTGCGAGGCGTTTCAGCGGCATTTTGCCCGACTGTTCGGGAGGAGTGGCGAGCGAGAAGGCAGGGTGGATTTTAGTGCCTACCTGCACAGCTTGCCACGACTCTCGGCAAGAGAGGCGGAGTGCTGCGAAGGGGTCATCACGGCGGAGGAGGTGAGGGACGCGATGGCGGGTTGCTCGACGGACAAATCTCCGGGTTTGGATGGTCTGCCCTACGAGCTTTACAACTGTATGCCAGACTTGTTTGGAGAAGTCTTGGCGGTCGTGTACTGCAACTGGCAGCAGAACGGGAGCATTCCCGGTTTTGTGAGCCGAGGAGCGGTAACGCTGCTGAAGAAAGATCCAAACAAGGGGGACGCCATAGATAACTTTAGGCCCATCACTCTGCTCAATGCAGACATGAAAATTTTGGCCAAGGTGTTAGCCAAGCGGTTGGCGCTTGTCATCGAGAAACTGGTCGGCACGGAGCAGACGTGCGCCGTGCCGGGCCGGAGCATCCATGACAACCTCCATCTGATGCGCTACATCATAGAGAGGGTAGTTAAGGAACCTGGCATGGGTGGGGCCCTGATCAATTTGGATCAATCGAAAGCTTTCGATAGGGTAGACCATCGATACTTGGAGGCCGTCCTCGAAGCGGCCGGCTTCGGTCCCGTTTTCCGCGGCTGGATGGCTGCCTTGTACACAGGCATCCGTTCGGTTGTTCGCGTCAATGGACGTCTATCGGGACCCTTCGACATTGCACGTTCGGTTCGTCAGGGATGCCCCCTGTCGCCGCTCCTGTACGTATTGACTCTCGAGCCACTACTGCGGAAGCTGGCGACGCTGAGGGGCATCCCGCGAGAACTGGGGTGCGGGACGAGCGTGTCGGCATACGCGGACGACGTCACCGTCATAGCGTCTAGCCACGAGCACATCGAGCTTGTCGGCGAGACGCTGAAAGACTACGAAGCGGTGACGGGAGCGAAAATCAACCGGGATAAGTCGGTGGGTTTGCTGCTCGGCACCTGGAGAAGCAAGCCCATACCGTCCGGCAGCGCCTCAGTAGTGGGACGCTGGACGGACGGTCCGGTCAAGTTGCTCGGAGTCTGGTTCGGTCCGGACCTGCAAACGGAGAAGAACTGGGACGAGATAACGAGTAGGGTGGCCACTCTCTGCCGGCAATGGTCCGAGAGGAAGCTGTCCCTAAAAGGTCGGGCGGAGGTGGCGAACGCGTACATCGCGTCCGTCATCGAATACCGCCTGACCGTCGTGCCTTGTCCCGATCGCGCCATCACCGAAATGGAGCGCATCCTCTTCCGCTTTTTGTGGAAAGGAAGCGTTCCGAAGGTGAGGCGATCCGTTTGTTGCCAACACCCGCTGAAAGGAGGGCTGGGCATGCCGTGGTTGATGATGCGCAGACATGCGCTGAGACTGCGACATCTCCGGCTCTACGTAGACGACGGTGAGCAGGTGTGGTCGCCGTTTGTGCGACGCGCTTTCCCGCAGCTCGTCTCCATGACCGAGCTGCAGTCGTGGATCAAAAAGAGGCCGAGGAATGGCGAATGGCACCGTGAGTGTCGCGTTGCTCTGCAACAACTTTGCCGTCCCGGGTCGACCTTGAGCGGCTGCATCACAACGAAGTCATTCTATAGGGGATTAGTGGAGGGCAGGTACGACGACGATCTCGGGGCGAACCTGGGCGTCGACGAGGAATACCTGACCCGCCTGTTCAGGACGACTTTCGGGCCAGGACCTATGGACAACTTCCAGAGATCCCTGGCCTGGCAGTGTTACCGAGAGGCGCTACCCATTCGGGATAAGCTCTATAGACACGGCTCGCGAAATGCGGGGCCGACCTGCCCGAGATGCGGTCAGAGCGATGAAACCGTTCTGCACGCACTCGTGCAGTGTCCAACCATTTCGGAGCTGTGGGCTTATGTCGAACGACTGCTGTCGCGTGTGGGACCAGTCGGTTTATCAACCGAGTCTATCGTCAATATCGTCACGCCTCCTTCCTTTAAACGGGAAGGAAGAGCTGTATTTATCGTACTTGTGGCTATGGCCAAAGAATGCATCTGGTGCACGCGTCTGAAAGGATTAGAGACAAATACTTTCCTCTCTGGTCAATCTCTCATCAACTTTTTCAAGTATCACTTGAAAAGGAAGGTGAGAGTAGAGAGGCAAGTGTTGTCTAGCAAATGTTTCGAAAAAAGATGGATACATGTAGCAAGAATGGCACGTATAAATGACGAAGCCACCTTGACCATAATTCTATAAAACGTTTTAAAATTTTGTAAACAGAGAGTAAAAAGAAATTTTATTTAACAAACTGTGACGCTAAAGACCGAGGTTACCGTGGTCTTTTCGTAGGTTTTTCTTTCCACGGATAACCTCCCCATTTATTGGGAATTTTTTGTATTTCGTATTTTTTGTAAATACCCCAAACGTTTTGCGATGTTTTTTTTTTCATCGTTGTCCCCACTTTTGTTTTTTTTCTGCTTTGTTTTCGACCCCCTCGAAAAGAAAAACTCTACATTTGTATTTTGTCCCCTCTGTGTTGAGCCCTGTGTGGCTAATAAAGAAACCTATCTATCTATCTATCTATCTATCTATCCAGCCGTCTATCCATCCGTCTATCTATCTATCTTTCTATCCAGCTGTCTATCCATCCGTCTATCTATCTATCTACCTATCCATTTTTCTATCTGTCCATCTACCTATCCATTTATCTATCCGTCTATCTGTCTGTGTATCTGTCGCTTCTGTATATATTGGCCCTTGAGCCACTACTGCGGAAGCTGGCGACGCTGAGATGCGTCCCACGAGAGCTGGGATGCGGGAGGAGTGTGTCTACATACATGGACGATGTCACTGTCATAGTGTCAAGCCACAGGCATATCGACCTAGTCGGCGAGACACTAAAAGAATACAAAACAGTAACAGGAGCAAAAATTAACCAGAAACGTCAGTGGGCTTGAGGCTCAGCACCTGGAGAAGCAAGCCCATGCCGTCCAACAGTGTCTCCATCATGAGATGCTGGACCAACGGACTGGTTAAATTACTTGGAGTCTGGTTCGGTCCAGACCTTCAAATGGAGAAGAACTGGGGTGAGATAACGACCATGGTGGCCACTCTCACCCAGTAATGGGCCAAGAGGAAGCTATCCCTAAAAGGTCGGGCGGAGGTGGAAAACGCATACATCGCATCCGTCATCGATTACCATCTGACCGTCGTGCCTTGTCCCAACCCTACCATCACCAAACTGGAACACATACTCTTCCGCTTTTTGTGGAAGGGAAGCGTTCCGATGTTTAGGTGATCCATTTGCTGTCAACACCCGCTAAATGGAGGGCTAGGCATACCGCGGTTGATGATGCGCAGACATGCGCTGAGACTGCGACATCTCCGGCGCTTCATAGACGATGGTGAACAGGTGTGGTCACCGTTTGTGCGGTGTGCTTTCCCGCAGCTCGTCTCTTTGGCCGAACTGCAGTCGTGGATCAAACGGAGACCGAGGCTAGGCGAATGGCACCGCGAGTGCCGCCGTGCTCTCAAGCAACTCTGCTGTCCAGGACCAAACGTGTGTGACTTCAACTCCATAAAGGCGTTCTATAGAAGATTAGTGGAGGGGAGGTGCGACTGTTATTTGCTATTTATTGATTGTGTAGTTTATTGATTTTTGGAGTATGGTTTTTGAGGTATGTTTGTTTTTCTAGATATTTTTGAATGTCATTTTTCATTTTTGAACGTCATTTTTCATTGTTGAATTTGTTAATAGTTGGTTTTTCTCTAAATTATATATCTGTATATATATTGAAGGAAAGAAAATGGAGAGAATTGGATGTATGAAAAATTTATTTGTATGTTAAAAAATGTTGAAAAATTTCTTTTAAAAACATTACAATAAATAAACTGTATATAAGTTGTAAAAGCTCAAAAAGAATTTTAAAACCTACATGTGTTTCTGTGCTATCTCCTAGTTAATTAGAAATTCTGAGTATTTAGTTAAATGCTAAGAAAAAAAAGTCATATTCTAACTAGTGGTATTTCTTGGATTACATAATCCCTAATGAGGTTATAACTCCCTCGAATTGACTATATATATATATGTGTGTGTGTGTGTGTGTGTGTGTGTGTGTGTTGTGTGACAGGCTTCTTTTTAGTTTTCATCTATCAGATTCATTGACAAGGCTTCGGTTGACCTTAGGCTATAATAGAAGACACCCATGGTGCTATGTTGTGGGATTGAATCCAGAGGTGTGTGGTTGGGAAGCAAACCTCTTACCACACAATAAACAAAAATGTCATTCTTGTAGTTCTATGTAAAACAGCCAGTGGGACCTAACTGAATTTCTTTTCCTCTTTCCATATATGGAAGACAGACATTAAATGAGGATATGTGTGTATAAATGCAAAGTTTTGTGTATACTTTCTTGTCCCTTTTCTCCCCTTCTTTTGCATGTTGCTATCACTCAGCTGTCACCAGAATACTCAATTTTATTTCTTTTTACTCTCTCTTTGTCCTTCTCATTAAAAGTTTTTAAAAGCTTAACCATGTCCATTTTTCCCTTTCCTTTCTAGATTCCCCTAAAGCTATTTCTTTTCCTCTTTTTTTATCTTTCGCAGCCCCTTTTACTATTACGAGATTGTATTTACTTTCCTCTCCTTCTATAGCAGTATCTGGTAACACAGGCCTCCCTCAGACCCAGGTATCCACTGCCTGACACTGTCCCTCACTCAGTCGCTTTCAAGCATCAGTTTCAAGTGGATTTGTTAGGTGCAGGAATAGCTGTGTGGTAAGTAGCTTGCTTACCAACCACATGGTTCCAGGTTCAGTCCCACTGCGTGGCACCTTGGGCAAGTGCCTTCTACTATAGCCTCGGGCCGACCAAAGCCTTGTGAGTGGATTTGGTAGACGGAAACTGAAAGAAGCCCGTCGTATATATGTATATATATATATATATATATATATATATATATGTATGTGTGTTTGTGTGTCTGTGTTTGTCCCCCCACAATCACTTGACAACCGATGCTGGTGTGTTTGCGTCCCCGTAACTTAGCGGTTCGGCAAAAAGAGACTGATAGAATAAGTACTAGGCTTACAAAGAATAAGTCCTGGAGTCGATTTTCTCGACTAAAGGTGGTGCTCCAGCATGGCCGCAGTCAAATGACTGAAACAAGTAAAAGAGTAAAAAAGTAAATTATATCTGAAATACCCCTAAAATGACTGGTAAAAGGAAAATACTTTCATCTACAAATGCACCAGCTTAGAAGTCAAGGAATGTTATTGATTTAGACTGTAAAATGAAGATTATCTGGCAGTATGAAGGTGGAAAGAATTTGAATACAATAGCATGACTTGAAGCTATCTCGTTCCGCTGTGTCAACGATACTTAAGGACAAAGAAAGTATTCTTGAAGCTGTGAAAGGTTCTGCATCTATGAAGTCTACAATTTTAACCAAACAACGACAGGGCCCCATTCATGAAATGGAGAAATTGTTATTCATGTGAATGGAAGATTTAATACCTGTTTGAATGAAAATAATGTTGAAAAATCTAAATCCGACATATGACCAGATTGACTTATGACTTGTCAGTTGGAACAGAAACTCGGTCGTAAGTCAAGGAGAAGGTACATTCATTATTTTTCCCTTCATTCATAAATACAGAAAGGAGGTTACATTAAAATTAAGTTTTGTGAACCCAGGCCAAGCTGCTGGAA
Source organism: Octopus bimaculoides (assembly GCF_046866305.1). Taxonomy (NCBI): domain Eukaryota; kingdom Metazoa; phylum Mollusca; class Cephalopoda; order Octopoda; family Octopodidae; genus Octopus; species Octopus bimaculoides. Next base: position 10,125,293 of record NC_142952.1, read on the forward strand.
GTCTGGAGCCTACCTGAACCTAGTACTGTCATCATACTTAACCCTTTAGCATTTAAACTGGCCATATCCGGCCAAAAGTATTCTGCCTATTCAATGTTCAAACTGGCCAGATCTGGTCTCTCACACCAACCCTACAATATCATTTTGAAAATTAACAGCTACCTCATCAAAATCTCATAGCTACAAGATAATGCATGATTAGTTCAAAACAATGTGGATGAAAAAGCATTAATTTTGGCAGAATAATGCAAACACTAAAGGGTTAAGTATGCAGGGGTAGCTATGTAATTCCCCCATGCTCAAATAGCATTCATAATCTATGTCCCCACCACCACCACCACCACCACTTCTCTATCTTATTCCCACTTTCTCCTTCCACCACTTAATACTGACTTTTTAATCCCTTCTTTCCTATGCTTCTAAACTATTTAGAAGCATAAGGGCAATGATCTTCCTATCAATCAAGGTTTATCTCCAGCACACTTCCTTCCTTTCCTCTTCAGATCCCTCTCCTACAGCCTCATTCTTTCTCTCTTCACCCTTTCCCTGGCATCTTCACATCATCCCTCACTACATATTCCTCTCTCTCTCCTTCATTCGTTTCTCTCATTCTTCCCTGTTCTATTCTTAATTTGCTTTTATTTTATTTTATTTTGCGAACAGAACCAGGTCAATCAGAAACTGATCCCAAATCAATCGCTGACGACATCGAAGATATCGTTCTTGGCATCACTCGACGATGTGTGTGACATCGATAAAGAGAAGCAGCAGAACATCAAGAAGGGCTTCAGCATGTTCGAAGGGATGTTGCTGGTCATGATGTCACTGAACCTTTTCATGATGATGGGGTTCCTTGGCTGTATGGGGCTCTTCTACATCGAACTGCTTGACGAATTCAATCTCACCCGCTCCATTGCCTCGATGGTTGTATCTGTACCCTGGGGATTTGCCTTTGGAAGTGGTAAGTCAAGGAAAACTTGTTCAACAATGTTTCTGAGTGTGAGTTTGTATATGTGTGTGTGTATATATATATAAATAAATAAATATATATATATATATATATATATATATATATATAGTGTATATATATATATAGTGTATATATATATATATATATATATATATATAGTGTATATATATATATAGTGTATATATATATATATATATATATATATATATATATATATATATATAGTGTGTGTATATATATATATATATATATATATATATATATATATATATATATATATATAGTGTGTAAGAATGTGTCAAAAGAAAGATGTGTAATAGATACAGACTGGACAAATTATCTATAATCCAACATCAAAGGATAGGAGATGGGACCCAGGCAGATGAACATCAGCTATAGGTAATATACCAGTCGAGCAAATGAAAGTACAAAAGAATAAAAGAGGGGACAAACAGTTGATAATGGTGTCAAAGCATTTATAAAATTGTTATACTGAAGTGAGCATAAATATAATTAAACAGAAAGATAAAAACAGAAAAACTCAGGAAAGTGAGAATTCATATTAGTTCTTCGTTGGTGGGTAAATATCCTGGAAGTTCATACTCTAATATCACAGATAAAAGAGAGGAGAATCCATGTAGTCTTTTGTAGTAGTCCTTCATGGATAGATAGTTATCTAGAGGATTCATGTTCTAACTTCCCAGATAAGAGTGAGGAGACTACAGACCATCCTTTGCAGCTGTTTCTGGTGTTTGTTGATCAATAAGTGCAATATTATGCATTGTGTGTTAGAGTATGAACTTGCCAGATATCTATTTATCTGTGAAGAACTACTAAGAACTCTTGCTTTCCTTGTTTTCCTTGCTTAATTATATTTATACTCATTTCCATATAACTAATTTATGAATGTTTTGATACCATTAACTGCTTGTCCCATCTTTTATTATATTATACTCAAATGCATGCACACACATGCACCACACATATACACACACATATACATGTGAGAATTTATTACAATTTCCCTAGGATTTTTGTTGACTTTTCTCAGTTCATTAAGATGGTCAACTAATCCATGATATCTATGTGTTATTTCCCTTAGCTCTCTTCTTTTTTCATTTTTGGCAATTATGCAAATTATATTGGCCAAAAGTCTTTGGGACTCATTTTTTCCTACTTTTCAAATTCTTTCTCCACTCATCAAAGCAAGCCTCAGAAGACTATACTTTGCAGATGAGATTTAAGAAGACTGAAACATGGATGCTGTTTCCTTGCCTGCATACAGATATCAGATTTTTTTTCCTTCTAAATTAATTAGTTGTTAAATGTATTTAATTTACTGACTTATCAAATTATTAAATAATAAATAAAATGTATTAAGATTTACTAATTTAGTGAATTTATCAGGCAATTAAACTTTAATTTATTCAAGCTATCTCCCCCTTTTCTTTGGCAGCAGCTACTGCTGTTGGTTTCTTGTCTCCTGTTAAAAAGTGACTTTGAATTAATTAGGAATGCTTCATATACATTCAGTATAATGTCATCCTCACCTAGGTGAATTATGTTCTACACACACATGCACACACATTCTCAGACAGATACAGGTGTATCAAATATGGTGCAACATAAATTCTTGGTTTATCAAAATTATCTCTGCCTCTAGAGAATGTGTCACAGTTGACATTGTATTTGAAACCAGTGCCATATGAGAAGGGGAGGTACTCTCAAGAATTGAGGATTCTTGTTTCTCTATTGTCCACAAGGGGCTAAACATAGAGGGGACAAACAAGGACAGACAAAGGGAATAAGTCGATTACATCGACACCAGTGTGTAACTGGTACTTAATTTATCGACCCCGAAAGGATGAAAGGCAAAGTCGACCTCGGTGGAATTTGAACTTAGAACGTAACGGCAGACGAAATACCGCTAAGCATTTTGCCTGGCGTGCTAATGATTCTGCCAGCTCACCGCCTTTCAAGAATTGAGGATTCTGCAAAGTTAATATACCATCAAGGAAAAAAAGAACAGGTTTATTGTCTGGAGATAAGAAGACAACCGTGGACACGTGTTTCAGCCTCAAAAGACATCATCAGCACAGCAATTGTCCTAACCACTCTCTACCAGTGAAGGGTCTTAGATTTATACAAAAAAAAAAGTAGAACACATTTATGGTCAATGTAATTTGCATAAATTAAACAAAAATGAGCTAAAGGAAATAACTCAGAGAAGCTAGTAGTTTGCATATGAAAAGAAATAGACATATACAGCTATGTCTAATGCCATACAACATAAACTTTTGATTGATTTATGTGTATAAGTGTGTGTGTGTGTGTGTGTGTGTGTGTGTGTGTGTGTGTGTGTGTGTGTGTGTGTGTGCACATCAATACATTCGTATTTATATTCTGTACATACATACTTATATATGTATACATAAATCTGAAAAAGTATTTTGTTCTCACTCACAGTTGTTACACAAATCTATAAATTTTATGTATTTTTTTCTTTCCTTTCTTGTTTTAAATTCTAAAATATCAATCTTATTGTTATTGTCATTATTACATCTTATCATCAATTATCTTAAAGTATTGATTGCATCATCTAATTTGTAATTGCTTCATTTGCATAATGCATTTTGTTAATTACCTTTCTCTCTACTCCGCATACTTCATTCCTATAAAATTTATTACCAAATTCTTTGAACAGTAACAACAAAAATATGTTCTTAGTTGCAGCTTGACAACAACAAATATATACATTATACGCACATACATGTATACACTACAAACACACATAAATGCACAAAGCACTCTGACAAGAAAAACCTCAAAGCTACTGTCACCCCTGTTCTTGTAAAAGTATAGTATATATATACGCCTAGGTAAACAACCTTTTAAGTACACATATGCAAATATATATATATATATATATATATATATATGTATGTATATATATGTTTGTATATGTAAAAGATGGAGATGGAAATAGTACAGTAGTATGTCTAAGAGGAAATTAAATAAAAAATTATATAAAGAAAGTATTACCAGTTTTGACGTATCTCATCTTGAAGTAAAAACAGTTTATCTTCTGTCAGGGTGTCAAACTATTTTTACTTCAAATTTAAAAAAAATTTTACTGCTATTTGATAAGATGAGATACATCGAAACTGGTAATATTTTTATTTAGATAATCTTTTATTAAATTCCCTCTTAAATTGAAATGTCTTAGACTTACTTGTGTACTATATCTAGTTTCATCTTTTATATATAAAAATTTGATTTGTATAGATCCCTAATCTTTTTTCAGCCTACATATATGTGAATAAACTCATCTAAATGATGCAAAAATGAAAATAACACTTGACACATCTCATTTTCACAGATATATTTACCAAAATTATGTAAAAATATCTTGAAATACTAGAGAGTAGATTTATTAAATAGACGCAGGAGTGGCTGTGTGGGAAGTAGCTTGCTTACCAACCACATGGTTCCGGGTTCAGTAACACTGCGTGGCACCTTTGGCAAGTGTCTTCTACTATATATAGCCTCGAGCCGACCAAAGCCTTGTGAGTAGATTTGGTAGACAGAAACTGAAAGAAGCCTGTCGTATATATGTATATATATATGTGTGTGTGTGTGTGTGTGTGTGTATGTATGTATGTGTGTGTATATGTTTGTGTGTCTGTGCTTGTCCCTCCAACATCGCTTGACAACCGATGCTGGTGTGTTTAAGTCCCTGTAACTTAGCGGTTCGGCAAAAAGAGACCGATAGAATAAGTACTAGGCTTACAAAGAATAAGTCCTGGGGTCGATTTGCTCTACTAAAGGCGGTGCTCCACCATGGCCACAGTCAAATGACTGAAACAAGTAAAAGAAAAGAAAAGAAAATCGCCACTGGCTTCAACCATGGCCCCCGGACAACTTCAGAATCTCCTGCAACTCTTCTGGATGGTCTCCTTATTTAAGTTGGTGAATGCTGCCATAATCCTTACCTTCAACTCATCTTTGGTGTAACAAGGAGTTTTGTTGGTCTCTCGCTCAACTGCGCCCCACACATAATAATCAAGGGGGTTACAGTCTGAGGATTTAGGTGGCCAGATGTTAGGGGTGATGTGGTCACAGAAATTGTCTGACAGCCATGACTGGATTCTCCTGCTTGTGTGGCAGGGTGCAGAGTTCTGTTGCCAGGCATAGGGTCTTCCAGCAGCCACTCTCTTCACTCAGGGCAGCACTACCTCTTCTAATTAACTGGATGTTTGATTTTTTTTATTACTCTTGGTACATATATATATATATATATATATATATATATATATATCATCGTTTAATGTCCGCTTTCCATGCTAGCATGGGTTGGACGATTTGGCAGTCCTCTGTCAAATCGTCCAACCCATGCTAGCATGAAAAGCAGACGTTAAACGATGATGATGATACACACACACACACACACACACACACATATATATATATATACATACATATATACCCACATATATATACATATATACCCACATATATATATATATACACACATATATATACATACACACATATATACCCACATATATATATATATATATATAGTTTACTGTTCTGTTAAGGCAGGATCTACAAAGAAAGTACTTCATCGAGTGAGAGATAAATATCATTTTATCATCATAATCATCCTCATCCTTTAACATCTGTTTTCTGTGCTGGCATGGGTTGGATGGTTTGACCAGGACTAGCAAGCTGATGAGCTGCACCAAGCTGTAGTCTTATTTGGCTTGCTTTCTATATGGCTTGATGCCATGAACACAGTATCGGACCATTATGCATTCAGATTACTCTGTCAAATGCTTATTTATTCACATCATTTTGTAATGCCTATTCATATCATTTTGAATTAATCTTGTATTATCTTGTAGCTTCAAGTGTTTGATGACATGGTAGTTTATTTTTAGAATGACATTGTAAGGTCGGTGTGAGGGGCCAAATTTGGGCCAGTTTGAATGTAAAGCAGGTGTAAAATTTGGGCCAGATATTGTCAGTTTAAATGCTAAAAGGTTAAGATAAGAGCTACTTATAGTTTCTTGCCAATGTGATGCTGATAGTTACTAATAGTTACGTAAAATAAGAGCTATGTTATATAACTCTGCCTAATCACAGTGTCTCTATGACAAGGAAGTATCGGAAACACTTGTTTTAAATACTGTCTGCATTAAATGGTAATAATCTCTCACTGGATGGAGCACTTTTTTTGTTAATCTTACCTTATTGGAACAGTAAACTATATGTGTGTGTGTGTGTGTATATATATATATATATATATATATATGAATAAAAATATAAAAAAGGGTTTTGTATGATCGTGTATAGAGGAATATATTATTTAAAAGAGTTCCAACTCTGTTTTTTATGTTTTATTTATAGTCTTATAAAATTAATGTGGGATATGGAATATATAATATAAATAGTAAAATGAAATGAAGTATTGAATGTCTTATTGAATATATGAAATATTGAGTATTAAATATATAAGGACTAGTATACTTTCCTGCCTCATGGCATTCATCAAGGTCCTGTCTGACAGATGTAATATATATATTATACCTTTAGAAGAACAGGGGTGACAGCAACTTTGAAGTTTCTGCCTGCTAGCTTTTGTCTGACAAAAATATTGTCACTCCCACCCCAACATACACACATTTCTTGTAAATATATTAAAGATATTTACTCTACAAAAAACATATTGAATAATCTTTCACCTTAATGTTGAGTAATTTTCATTATCACTCGATAAAACGAAACAAAGCATTTATATATATGTATGTATGTGTGTGTGTGTGTGTGTATGTATGGATATGTATGTGTGTATTTGTAAACACATATTTGAGATGGAAGAAAGAAGAAAAAAAATGAATCCCCAATTAATAGGTATTGGATTGCATATCACCTGCTAACAGGTGCAATATGTGATCAGTTCTCGGAACTTGAGAAGGCAAATGATGAAACCTTAGCATGTGATATGGTGTTTAATACCTGCTTGTGATTTGCTTACACCTGTCTCTAATTAGTGTTTACAAACATATGTTGTTTATTATACTTACTTTTTTGCGCACACACACACACACACACACACAGATGTATATGTAATGACATTTGCAAACACAATTAGAAGCCTGTGTTTAATAAGTATATTTTCAGCTCTTTGTAATGGTAACTGCTTTAGTTAATATATGTGTATATGTTTATATAAACAAACATCAACTAGGACACTGACACAGTATAGATAGGATTTGTAAACAAAAGTTACATTCATATGCTTGATAAATGATAGTGTTAACCTTGCAGTAAAAATAACTATGGAAGCTACCATTACAATGAGCTGGTATTCATTCATATATATATATATATATACACATACATACATACATACATACATATATATATATACATACATATATACATTATATATATATATATATATATATATATATATATATATATATATATATATATATATATATATATATATTAGGGACAAAATCCAAAATTACAGGTAAAAACTCAATTAAAATCAATTTATAAAAAATTAAAATTAAATTGAGCTTTATAGATTATAATATATATAAAAATATATAGTTTTAGGGAAAAGAACCAAGTTTCAAGAACTCATCGATGAAAATCCACTATCACAATTAGAAAAATTAATAATTATTTACTTTGTTTTATATTATACTCATTTATTATGCTTTTAATTATTAATTTTTCTATATGTGATGGTGGATTTTCATCGATGAGTTCTTGAAACTTGGTTCTTTTCCCTAAAACTAAAACTAAATATATATATATATATATATATATATATATATATATATATATATATATATATATATAAAAATTATTAGGACAAAATTCTTGATACAGTCACAATATTCAAATATGATTTTATTTTAAATTTAAAATTTTCTAAAAAAGATAAACTTTGGATAAAAATATGATTAACATGACAGCTGATAGAAGAGACTTTTCAAGAATCTTCAGCTTTTCTAACATATACATGTTGTATAAATTGGTAAGTTGTGTGTTTGAAAAACTGAAGACAATGAAAGTGCTTCCATACGAAAATCCTCTTCCATCAAAGTTGTGTCAATCAGAATTTTTTAAAAAGAATTTTTTAGATTTTGTTTTAATATTTGAAATAAAAAAAAATCTATGTATATATATATATATATATATATATATATAGAAATTCTATGTATGTGTATATGTATATAAATGTACATATTGGTTTATTAACTTTGGTATTCTAACAGACAAAATGTTAAAAAAAAAAAACACAATAAAAAGGAAAAAAGATTATGATTACTATATAGTAAAACAAAATAATACCATCTGCTTACAGAACATGTCATGCACACAATATGATAAACATGAAATATTTTCCATATTTATTTGGGTATAATGTGAGAGAAATGTAACAACCAAAACATTGGTCTCCAAAACTACCAATTACCATTATACTTGAGTGTGAATAAAAAATTAAAAACTGACAAAAAAAAGAAACATTTATCCTTGTTTATCACTGATTAATTTCATCACTGGCCCAGTATAATACATTACACTTATTGTGAACCATGTTACACTTATTACAAATTGATTTGAGTAACATGAGTCAATGCTCAATCAGTTTTTTTCATGGTCTACAAAATACGGGCCCTAGCAACCAGCCACACTGCTCCAGACACCTTGGGGGTCTCAGAATGAAACCTATTTTAAACCAAATTCTGGTGATAAATGAGGATAGTAATATTGATTTTTTTTTAGGCACAAAAATTGGTAGTGGGTGGGTGCTTTATATTCACATTATACTTGAGTGTGAATAAAAAATTAAAAACTGACAAAAAAAAGAAACATTTATCCTTGTTTATCACTGATTCATTTCATCACTGACCCAGTATAATACATTACACTTATTGTGAACCATGTTACACCTATTACAAATTGATTTGAGTAACATGAGTCAATGCTCAATCAGTTTTTTTCATGGTCTACAAAATATGTGCCCTAGCAACCAGCCACACTGCTCCAGACATATTGGGGGCGGGGGTCTCAGAATGAAACCTATTTTGAACCAAATACTGGTGATAAATGAGGATAGTAATATTGACTTTTTTAGGCACAAAAATTGGTAGTGTGTGTGGGTGGGGGTGCTTTATATTCACATTGTACTCAAGTAAATATGGTAAATAAAAATAAGTTTGTGAGTGTGCGTGTGCCTGTGTATATGTCCAATTAAAAATTGATTGTTGCTGTTTTTATATTCTTTCTCTAATTCTCAGTTTTGCCTTTCTCACTGTCTTGACTCTTGGCTAAACCTTTTCTCCTCCCATCCCTCTTCCACTGTTTCTGCTGCTACTACTACTACTACTACTACTACTATTACTACTACAACTACTGGTTATTGTTGTTGTTGTTATAATTTCCTAAGGAAAAAAGCTAACTTTTTCTTGTCTGTCCACACTCTTTGTTTTTCTTCTCTGCCCCCCTCTCCATCCTTACCTTCTCCTACTCTTTTGCCCCTTTCTCTCTCTCTCTCCCTCCCTCCCACTCTCTCCATATTTCTGCTCCTCTCCATTCTTCTCTCCCACCCTTACACACACACACACACACACTATGTATGCTTCTTTTCTCTCTCTCCCCACTACATTTTTATATCTCACATTTTTTTGTCTCTTTTTCTCTCACATTGTCTTTCTCTTTCTTCCTCACATTCTCTCTCTCTATCTCTCTCTCTCTCACACACACACACACACAATCTCTCTCTCACACACACACACACACTCACACACAATCTCTCTCTCTCTCTCTTTCTCTCTCTCTCTCTCTCACACACACACACACTGATGTAACACTTACAGAAGTAAAACAATATCTACCTTCCTGACACTAGATTTAATTTATCTCTGCAGCTGAATTTTTGGCACAACTGCCAAGCACCAAAATAACAGACATTTACTTAACTATACTCGAAATTCCATGAATTAAATGAACATTTAAAAAAAAATATAATAATAATAATAATGATGATGATTTCATTTATTTCCCACAAGAGCGAAGGATGAGGGGGCGGACAATACAAAGACAGATATTAAGTGTGGGGATTTACATATAAGGAAATGATAAAAAAAAAAAAAATACCTAGGATTTTGAGATTGGAACTTGGGTGTTGAGTATCTTTTATGATGCTTCACACAGAAATATCAAATCTTATACATGTAATTCATGGAAAGCAACCCTGTGAGACATTTGACAACAGGTTGCTGTCTGCTTTCACGGAATCAACCAGAGTGAATAAGATTGAGAACTCTGAGAAGTAAAATATAATAATAAAGGACTTTCGAGCGAGATCGTTGCCAGTGCCCTTGGACTGGCTCTTGTTTGGGTGGCACGTAAAATACACCATTTTGAGCATGGCCGTTGCCAGTACCGCCTGACTGGCCTTCGTGCCGGTGGCACGTAAAAGCACCCACTACACTCTCGGAGTGGTTGGCGTTAGGAAGGGCATCCAGCTGTAGAAACTCTGCCAAATCAGATTGGAGCCTGGGTGTAGCCATCTGGTTCACCAGTCCTCAGTCAAATCGTCCAACCCATGCTAGCATGGAAAGCGGACATTAAACGATGATGATGATGATGAAAAATAATAATAATCCTTTCTCAAGGCCTGAGATTTTGTGGGAAGGGGCTAGTCGATTACATCGACCCTCGTTACTCATCTGGTACTTATTTTATCAACCCCGAAAGGATGAAAGGCAAAGTCGACCTCGGCAGAATTTGAACTCAGAACACAGAGATGGATGAAATGACACTAAGCATTTCGTCTGGCATGCTAATGATTCTGCCATCTCCACTGCCTTATTAATAAAAATGAGTTTATTGCAAACTGTGCTCAGGTGCACCACATAAAAAATAATTAAAAAAATACATACACTGCATCAACCAGGAACTGAACCTGAGCTGCCTACATGGCATGCAAGCATTCCTTCACTGAGCCTGCCCGGCAGGCAATCATTTGCTTCTCATACTTTATAATATTTATAGCTTTAATCTGGACAGTCCCTGCCTACCTTGATTTATACGTAAATGCTGTTCCAGCAACCTTTTTGTTCTTCTAGTCTTTCTTTGTTTCTTTCTTACCTCCTCTTCTTCCTTCTTCTTTCGTTTAGTCTTTTTTTCTTTTCTTTCTCTCTGTTGGTTCATTGCAGTTTTACAGTTGGTATCAAACAATGACATCAGCTGTATAGCAATCACCTAGCAAGTATTACTTTGGAGGCATAGCTATCTGTCTGTCTCCCCCTCTCTCTCTCTCCCCTTCTTTCTATATAATATGGATAAAATATGGAAAACAGGTATGGTACTTAATGCTTTTTAAAACATACACATGTTTCAATAAATTACTGTCAGGATTACACAATTGTTATTGAAGCATTATATAATCATAAAACTACCTCTTCAGTGTTCAACATTCAGCTCAATATAATATATTGGTACAATGATTAGTGTTAAAATGTTCAATATAATTTTCCCATTATTCAAATTATCAACAATACAATAAAAGACAAAAAAAAAAAAAAAAGAAATGAAAAAGCAAACCAAAGACTTTGTGGCTTCTCTTATTCCAAACTGGCACAACTGAGAAAAATACATTAAAAGGAACAAAAGCAATAACAATACCAACTTCAGGGGTCTTAACTACTGTTCTGGCTTATGAAATATCCTGTAACTGGTTGATTGTCAAGTTTTATGGTAACAGCCTCAGACAATTTACTGTACCTGTTTTCTGTATTTTATTAATACTATTATGTGGGTTATATTCTACACACTAACCTTATCCCATGGTTTCATGCCCTACATCATAGTATACTTGGTATTGGAGTTGAGCGTGAGACAATACTGAACCCAATTTGGTTATGAATTTGCTTCACAGTACATGTATATTCTCTCTCTCTGTATATGTGTGTGTGTGTGTGTGTGTGTGTGTGTGTGTGTGTGTGTGTGTGTGTATATATGTTTTCCTACCTAAGAATATTCCATCTACATTTCTCACTCACTCCCCTTCTACACACATAGAAGCACACGCATATGTATTATTTCTCCAAGTGTTTGTATATTCGTATGCATGTGTGTTTAAAAAATTTTGAATATTTTATTTTCTAACCTGTTAATGGAAAGCACCATAAATTATTGATGTCTTTGAACATTTCAACACTTTTGATATATCTTTATTCCGAACTAATATTCCATACAGAATTTTGACGTGCCATTTTGTAAACATGTGACACTTGAATTTCAAAATTTACACCACAGCATAAGTTCATTAAATTTATAAATTTATACATTCTTCCAAACTTCTCAAGCTAATGTTTGACAGTGACAAAGCCCCCCCCCCCCACCCCACCATCATTTAATGCAAACTAATTGGTAGATAGCTCTCATTTGTAATATTCTAATTTCTTGGAATTTCAATTTTTTTCCTTTTACTTTCTTTTCTTTTTGTTGTTTACTCTGCATATAGGCACAGGCATGGCTGTGTGGTTAAGAAGCTCACTTTGTGACCACGTAGTTTGGAGTTCAGTCCCACTGTGCAGTAGCTTGGGGAAATGTCTTCTACAATAGTCCCAGACCAACCAATTTTGTTGTGGGCGAATTTGGTAGACGGAAACTATGTGGAAGCTTTGTGTGTGTGTGTGTGTGTGTCTGTCTGTTTGTATATGTTCCCCACTCACCACTGCTTGACAACTGATGTTAGTTTGTTTACGTCCCCATAAATTAGTGGTTCAACAAAAAGTGACTAATAAAACAAGTACCAGGTTTAAAAAAAAACATAAGTACTAATGGCTCTATATTAATTAATGGTTCTGTCTATTATTTAATATAACAGTTGATGGTTCTGTTTCTTGATTAATATATCTGTCATTGGTTGGGTTTGTTTTAAATATCAACCAATGGCTGTGTCTGTTATTTAATACACCAGCCAATTGTTATATCTGTTCTTCAGTATATCACTTGATGGTTCTATTTGTTCTTTAATATACAATTGATTGGTTGTGTCCATTTGCTAATATCTCATCCAATAGATCTGTTTATTCTCTAGTAATATCAACCAATGGTTTTTGTCTATTTGCTACTATACTCTTTGCCAGTGAATGGTTCTCCTTATTCTCTAATATACCAGCCAATGGCTCTTTTTATTTGTTAATATATCAACGAAAAGTTTTTGTCTGTTCTCTATGATTTTAGCCAAATGAAATGTTCTGTCCATTCTCAACAATATCAGCAAATTATTTTGACTGTTCCTTAGTACCAGCCAATGATTCTCTCCATTCTCAAGTCAATGGTTCTGTCACTATTCTGATACCGACCATTTCAACTAAGTCGTTAATTACCTCTCGATATTCCATTATTACCACACTTATTAATTGCTTCTCAACATTAACATTTGATCAAAATCTATTTGCCTTCTTAAAAAAAAAATGAGATAGCCAATGCATTGGTTTTTTTCCGTATTTGAATCCATCAATGGGATGGTCATCTCTTCTGGAGATTATCTTTCTTTTCCTTCAAACTAAATTCTGATTAAACACAGAAAAGAATATCAATCTCATTGCAATGTTCTGTTCTGATGCAATGACAAATCTGTTTGTCATTACATTAACTTGTTTGTTATTACATTAATCTCTCTTTTTCTACCTCTTCCACTCTCTTCTTTCTATTAATCACTTTAACTCTTTCTTTTTTTCTCTCTCTTTCTATTAACCTCTTTCACACTCTCTTTCTTTTGTTTTCTTTTTTCTCTCTTTCTCTTACCCCCACTCTCTCTTTCTCTTAACCACCCTCTCACTCTCACTCTCTCGCTATTAATCTTTCTTTATCTCTTTCACAGTGATGCTCCCTCCCCGTTGTGGCTTGGTTTTATTTTATCTTTTAGACGGTTTTCTTTCTCCAAGGTGAGACACTATCAGAGACACACAAAATGGTGAGTTCAAGATCAGTTTTGCAGGGAAAAGCTGGTACGCAGATCACTGAATACATTCCGTATTTTCTTTCAAATATTTTTGTTGTTGTTGTTGTTTACAATGAAAATATTGATGTTGATGTTGTTGTAGATTACTTTTCTCTATGGTTGATGTAGAAGCTAAGGAAAACTGGTTTTAATTGGTTTAATGTGCTAGATATGGTAGTGTGGTTATATAACGTAGCATGAATGCATCACACAAACACACACGTGTGCATGTGTGTATATATGTACATATGTATGTACATACACACACATATACATACACATTGTATTTATATACATATATGCATGCACACACGTGTATTTGTTTACATATGTGTGTATCTTGTACACGCACATGAATAAACATACATACAAATATATGTATGAGTATGTATGTATGCATGTGTGTTTTATATATATATGTGTGTGTGTGTGTGTGTGTGTGTGTGTGTGTGTGTGTGTGTGTGTGTGTGTGTGTGTGTGTGTATAGATATATATATATATATATATATATATCACCTTCTCTATATGTACAGTAACGTGTTGAAATTTAAGGGCACACAGTTTTCTGTACTTTGCCAAAAACCTCAGGTCTACAATGTGTAGATGTGGGTATATTGAAAACCATGGAGATGAATTTTTATCCAAGACACCAGATGGACGGACATCAAAGCAAGAAATACAGACCAGGTTGGCAATGGCCAACTCTTTCACTTCGCAAAACCAAACAGAGAGGACCCTGGAAATGAAATGATATAAATGAGGAAGTACACCATTCGCTGTGCCCCAGTATGGCTAGAGACTCTTTGCATAACAAATTAAAGTAAAATGTAAAAGAGAAACATGTATGCATATATGTGTGTGTGTGCATATCTATATATATAAAACTCTTTGTCTCTCTCTCTGTCTGTTCCCAATGCATTCTCAAATGGCTCAACCAAATCAAATCGAGTTTTACATGGTAATAGTATCAGACTCCATGAGTGTCAACATGTAACTTTTTTTTTACATTTGGATTAAAACAATACACCATTGGCACTGGTTCAGCCTTACA